>NW_005871269.1:84437-89567 GCF_000147115.1 Myotis lucifugus | reverse complement strand
CTGCCAATCACGTGGGTGAGTGCAGGGAGACCTGGTCCAGGGCCCTTCCTGGAGTGCGTGGAGGGGAGCGGAGAGCAGGACCCCGTGCGCCCCTGACTCAGCACCGACACAGACCCCTGCAGCTCAGCCCTGTCCTGAGTGTCGGGTGGGTACAGGCCATGGGTAGACACTCAGGCCATGGGTAGACACTCTGTGTCTCCTGCCCTAGGGGAACACCAAGAAGAAGAAAATGATTCTGTGAGGAACCTGAAATAAAGCCAGCTCCTAACCCAGGCATCTCCCTTGAAGACTAGAAAATCACTGTACTCTAGGGATGCCACATAAAGAGGACACACACACACACACCCATCATTGACTATTTAACAAGAAGTGAGAGAGCACCTCTCCTGAAGTTCTTGCCTGGTAACCAAATTTTATGTGTATGACATCGCATACAGCACACCCACTGAATTACCAGCTGGTTTACTTGGTGACTCCTAACTGAGTGGCAGGGTCCCTGCCAGATGCCACAGCCTCCCCTTTCTCAGGAAGTCCACAATACTACTAGCCCAGGTCTTTTCTGGCTAACTTTTTCTGAGCTCCTATGTGGCTAGATGAGGACATTCAGGCATCTTATCTTAACTGGGAACATGTTCCTCCTCTCCTGTCTGTAACTGTAATAGAGCTCTCTCATTCTAAATTCAAACTAAATTTAGCCTAATCTGGATCTATGCTATAAATGATGCTATTGCCCAAGATACCAAAATTATCTGCAGACAAAATTCAACAGTGTTGCATTCAAAATACATGTGACTCCTTAGAAGAGTTTCTGTCTCTCCTGTTATCTTACTTACAGCTCAGGGGAAACCTTTGGCCAAGAAATAGTCAAGATGCTATTGGGTATGAAGGAGAAAAAAAAAAGCTGGAAGGACATACATTAAAATATGAATAATAGCTACTTCTTGGGGTTGGATTATGAATTATATCTTTTTTTCTCTGCTTGTTTATGCTTCTGTGAACTCGGACTAATTGTTTGGAATTAACATATCTTGCTTTTGTATTCTAAAAATGCAAAGCCACAGCACAAAAGCCTAACTGCATAGGCTGAGTTTTGCTTCTGATATTTAAGTTCAGTTACACAAGCTATTTTTCTGCACCACTTGTTGATTTTTGTGGAATAAGGCAGCTTGCAGTACAAGACTTAGATGCCTGGGTTCAGTCCCAGTCCTTCTCCTAATGACTGGCTGACCTTAGACTTGGGTTTAACCCTTCATGAGAAGGTAGGACACATAACTCCAAGGATGCTCCTGTGCAGACTGGTCTCTGAACAACTTTATAACTAAAAAAAAACAGTTACAAAATCTATGTTCAAAATCTTTTCAAAGTGAGTCCCAGTTTTTTTCACACGTTCTTTGGTGCTGAGATCCCAGCCTGCCATGTAAAAGCACAGCATTAGCTAAGACGTACTCGGCTAGGTATCGTGCCTGGGAGGTTGTTTATTCTCATCTGTTCATGTCTTTTCTTGGGCATCTTAACTCCATTTTGGTACCCAGCACCCTGCGTTGCTAGGGTCAAGTTTGACCATTGCAGGCCTATCCTAAAGTTGTCTTACTTCAGCCAATAGACGCCCCAAAGCAGAGTGTTTCTTTTCCCCCAGCCTTAGTATATTTTAGTTTAATAAATAACTGGGCCAAGCTTCTGGGATAAACTGGCGTAGCCACACACAGCAGATCATCACATGCATGTCACTGTCACTACTAAAATCATAGGAAGATAAAAATAAATTTGAATTTCTATGGCTTTCCATATATAAATATTTTATGCCTCTATGTTTCACAAGTAAATACATAAATGAACAAACATTTCCCTGTGATTTCCAAAATTTGGCCACTTCAAATCCAACAATTTTGCTGTAGCTCTCCAATTACTTTGTGTGATGTTTTACCAGCGAGAGAAATTGTTGGTTCTTCTGAAGTTGCTAGAAAAACAAGCATTTGATACTCAGTGAGCAGCCTGCCACTCTCGTGTCTGATACCGATGGGTATTCTGGTGCTCCCGGCGGCCCTGACACTGAACCACACGGCTCCATGGTCTCCCGAAGTCCAAGACTCTACCCAGCACGGCCAGAGGGTCTGGGAAACTCCTAACCTCCTCCCGCTGAAGGCACGGCAGACCTGGCTGGTGCCTGCACAGCTTGCCTGGTGCAGGAGGGCTGAGTCTGCTAGAACGCCCGGGGAGGAATGGTACAAACCTTCGCCGCTTGGTGCAACCCCAGCCTTATCTCCCCTCAGAAACCACCATCAATCGTCTGTCTCCCTTGGCCAGTATTTTAGGTGTTCTTTCCAGTATGGCCCTTACCCCATTGATGCCATTTGCTTTCTTTGTGTGTGTCCCCATTATGTCACAGAAAAAATCGAGCTCCCAAACAGCACCAGCACGGAAGTTGAAATGACGCCATCCAGTGATGCTTCAGAGCCCGTGCAGAACGGCAACCTCTCCCACGGCATTGAAGCTGCGGAGGCCCAGGTACAGCTTCTGGTCATGGCCTTTCTGGGCTGCTGGGGTTGGTTTTGCGTGTGATGTCCTAGTAGAGTGGTCCGGAGCCCACCTTCTCCCTGGAGCCCAGCTCCCAGCGGGGAGGACCCAGGCCAGGTCTTACTTGTTCGTGTATGTACTTCCCAGCACCAGCCCAGGACCCTGCGTGCGTCACACTCTCCATGTACTGAATAAATACACATATTCTCTGAACCAGGGTTTCTCGGGGTGAGGTTGGAGGACTCAAGCATCAAATCATAAAAATATAGATCCTGCCCCCTCCGGTGTGTCCAGTGGTTAGAGCTTCAGCCACGCACCAAAGGATCGCGGGATGGATTCTCGGTCCAGGGCATGTACCTGGATTGCAGGTTCATTCCCCAGCCCCGCTTGGGGTGTGTGTGGGAGGCAATTGATGTGTGCCTGTGCCTCTCACATTGATGTTTCTCTCTCTCTCTCTCTCTCTCTCTCTCTCTCTCTCTCTCTCTGCCTCCCTTCCACTCTCTCTAAAAATCCATGGGGAAAAAATAGCCTCAGGTGAGGATTAATAACAACAACATGGAGATTCCCTGGACCTGATGAAACAGGATCCCTGGGAAGCAGCATTTTTGGACTTGCTTCCCAGGTGATTCATAGTGCATGATCAAGTTAGATAGCTGCTGTGGTCTGATCTTTTCTCTGTCTTTAAGGTCAGGATTACGTAACAGAGACACCACAGGAACCACACCTCCATGAGCCCTGTTTGGGCTCCTGCAGCTGAAAGTAATCAATATTGTCTGCCCTGATCGACCATTCAGCGGTGCAGCCAGGGGACAGCTGTTTGACCTGGTGGTTATACCCTGTGCCACAGATGTGGTGCTGGGCACTTTATATGTGTTCTCACCTTTAAAGCCCACAGCCGAACCCTAGCCAGTTTGGCTCAATGGATAGAATGTTGGGCTGTGGACTTGAAAGGTCCCAAGTTCATATGCCCGGGTTCAGGGCTCGGTCCCCAGTGGGGGGCGTGCAGGAGGCAGCCAATCAGTAATTCTCTATCATCATTGATGTTTCTATCTCTCTCTCCCTTCCTCTCTGAAATCAATAAAAATATTTTTTTAAAAATAAAAATAAATAAAGCCCACAGCCAAAGCTAGTCATTTAGTGTCTCCATGTTAGATGTGTTTGAGAAAGCTAAAGCTTCGCAAGATGAAGTAGTTACCCAGGATTACCTCGCTTGTAGGTGGCAGAGCTGAGATCTGATCTCAGGACTGTCCAAATATAGCACCTGCACTGCTTCCACCACGCAGCTCTGCCTCAGTACCGCAGTGGCTCAAAAAAAGCAGGCAGAAAGGAAAAGTAGGTGGTACTTGTCAGGTCTCTGGGTTTCATCTGGAATTTCTGAGGCATGGAGTCCCAAGCTCGCATTTTAATCAGGCACCTAGGCGGGTGTTTCTCAAACTTTAATATGCTTCCTGGGGGATGGTGTTAAAATTCAAATCTGCTGTTCTAACAAGCTCCCCGCGATCCTGATGTTGCTGGTCGAAGGACCACACTGAGTAGCACTATGCTAACGTCTGAGACCCACTTCTCTAGACAGGACTTTCCCAGTGAGCTGAAAAGCTTATGGTGCCCTCCGAGGAGCCCAGCTGCGGTGATGCAGCCCAGCACGCTCTTCCCCTGCATCCCAGGATGCACTGCGGCAGAGGGGCCTGCACTTAGGAAACGTGCTAATGCAAGGAAAGCCTCTTCGCATAAAGGAGAGTAAAGATGTGGAGCATATGTCATATACCTATTGGTCATTTGAATGTCTTCTTTGGAAAGATATCTATTTAAGTCCTTTGTCTATTTTTTAACCGGGATTTATTTTTAACTTTTTCTATTGAGTTGTAGGGGTTCCTTATATATTTTGGATATTAACCCCTTAAAAATATACGCCTTGCAAACATTTTCTCCCATTCCATAGGTTGCCTTTTCATTTTGGTAATTGTTTCCTTTGCTGTGCTTTTCACAATAAATACTTAAATCTTCACATCATACATGTTAAATATATAGGATTTTATTTGTCAGTGATGCCTCATGAAGCTGGGAAAATCAATAACTAAAGGAAAGGATAAGGAAGCAGCAGCTCTTTCTGCCCTTGTCTCCTCTGCCTCTGGGCTCTCACCCTCCTGCCCAGAGCCCTGTGGTCCCTCCGCATTAGCTCAGGGGTGAGCTGGCAGAGCGGCTTATGTCCACATGGATAAGCAGCATGTGGCAGCAGGAGCAAGGCCCCAAGGACATCTGGTTGCCCTTGGTGACGGCACAGTCACAGGTGTGTGGAGGGCAGCCGGGTTGCTGTGCCTCTCCATCTGGCTGGCAGAGGGACGTCTGTGCCCCCCACAAGGGAGCACCTTGCAACAGGGAAGTGAGAGAATCCCAACTGATCACTCTCTGAGCAAAGCTACAGCCCCCAGGTCTCACACAGGGAAACAGGACAGATCTGTTTCCCCTGATATGCTGAGAGCTCAAGGACAAAGAGCCACGACAGGCTGGCTGCCGAGCGACCTGGTAGTGAATTCCAGATCCACCAAGTTACCTAACCTCACGTTAGTTTCTTCATCTGCAAAGTACAGATAATAATAGTACCTGCCTCGTTAGGGT
>NW_005871269.1:45311-84167 GCF_000147115.1 Myotis lucifugus | reverse complement strand
TGTTCCACACCCTGTACAACAGCAACTTTGCAGAGTGCCCTCTCACACTCCAGGACCCCTCGTGGGGTGTCGTAGAGCTGGTTTTGGCCCAATCCCTGCAGACCAGGCCGAGGGACCCCACCTTCCTGAGGGACCCTGCTCATTCCACAGACCCCCTTCGAGCCATAGCGCCACTCCAGGTGCAGTCTGCTGGGGAGGGACCGTGGGGAGGTTGGCTCCAGGGCGTGTCCGGCCCGTCTTGTCCAGTCCCACCCTGCCAGCCACCTTCTAATTAATTTCCTTTCAATGTGCATGAATCTGTGCACCAAGTCACTAGTATATATATAAAATGCTTGGGGTAGTCAGGGTGTAATAAGTAAATAAGTAAACATTTGTGGTAGGTAAATCATTATGGCCCAGTGTCTGTACAAAATGCTCTGGGAGGAAAGTATACTAGTAAAAGCTTCTTAAAAGAGGTAGCATTTGACCTGGGTATTGATGGGTGAGTAGGAGTTTGTCTCTCAGAGAAGGAGGAGATGACCAAGAGGAAAATATGTGCAAAGGTATAAAACTTTAAGAGGGTAATTCATGGTTAGCAATTGGTGAGAGGGTCAATGGAACTATAAGGTGAAGAGTGAGGAGAGATCCACCAGGAAAAGTAAACTGGGCTGAAATTCTTCAGCTGTTTAATTAAAAAGTTTGTAGTGTCAGGGATGTGCTAGGCACTGGAGATGCTCACATCTTCGCTCTAGCAGAGCGAGAGACTGCGACGACAAACCAAGATACAATTCTTGGTGGCCATAAGGCCATGAAGAAAGTAGAGCATGATGATGCAAGAGAGGACCAGCGGAGTGGCCCCTTTAGGTCGGGAGATGAGGGAAGGCTACACCAAGGAGGTGGTGTTTGAACCGGGGCTAAACTCCAAGGAGCCAGCCAAGGGAACAGCACCCACAGAGGCAGAAATGAGCCTGGCTTGTTTGCGGAACAGAAAAGTCAGCGTGGCTGCTATTTACAGGCGGAGGGAGTGAGGAGCGTGGCAATGAGGTTGGACAAGAGGGCCAAGCAGAAGTGGCCCACCTTGTAGATGATGATAAGGAAGTTCACTTCCTTCTAGGGCAGCAACAAGCCATTGGAGGCTCCCAGATGTGACCTGCGCTGGTAAAAGACCCCTGGGCCTGTGGAGTGGGATCGGATTTGGGGGCAAGAGGTTTTGTAACAAGAGTAGAGTAAAGAAGTCGCTGCAGGAGTTGAGCTGATGGTGGCGCAGACCAGTGCAGTAGACGTGGTAAGGGGAAGTGTGTGGATTGGGAAGGGCATTGTAGGCACCCCCAAGCAGTCTGAACTTCCCCTGTTGGGGAAATGGGGGCCAGTGGCAGCATCAGGTTTGTAGGATGGGAAGCTACTCTTTCAGAACGGTTAGGAGGCCAGCGTGGAAGAAGGCTCCATACAGCGCAGAGAGGTAAGAGCCTGTGGGTTCAAGGATCAGCAAACTATGGTCTGTGGCCAAATGTGGCCTGTACAACCCATGAGACAAGAGTGTTTTTACATCTTTAAATGTTTTTCTTTTTAAAAAAAAAGAAAGAAAGAAAAGCAGCATATATGACAGAGACCATATGGTTTACAAGGCCTAAAATATTTACTATCTGGACCTTTACAGAAAAAGTTTGCCCACCCCTAGTTTAGACCATCTGCAGTCTTTAAAAAGAAAAAAAGGAAAAGGAGGCTGAGGACACTCTTCATGTATTGATGGAATTATCTTCAATGTATGCTGTTAAGTGAAAAAGGCAACATGCCAGCTTACATCCAGCATGCTCTATTTGTGTGAGAGGGAGACGACATGAGCACTTGCTTGTGATGCTGCTAAAGAGACCTGGCATGCTGACCACCTCCACGACAGGGGCCTGGTGGTGAGCAACTGGTGCGGGAGGGAGTCTGTTCAGTATGCAGCCTCTGTAGCTTTTGAATGTTGAACCGCTTACCTGTATTACCCAGTCCCCAAAAATGTGACAACAGAAACGACTGCGGGCTAAATTAAAAGAGCAACATGCTTTAGTGGTTTAAGAGCAGAGACTCCAGGGACAGACTGCAGGAATTCAAATTCCAGGTCTGCTACTTACCCCGCCGTGTGACTTTGGAGAAGTCACTGAACCTCTCTGTTTTCCTCTCCTCCTTTCTGTGAAACAGGAATGAGAAACAGCACCTACTTCATATCATTGTTGTGAGAGTGAAACGCTCTTCACAGTTCTTGGCACGCAGTGAGCGTTGCGTAGGCATTGCTATTATTAGAAGCACTTAGGAAAACGTTTTTTTGAATGGCTATGGAGGCCCATATGACAATGGCAGTGCATGGATGGCAGTGGCTAGATTTAGGTCTGTTTCTGAGGCCGAATTGAGAAGATTTGATATTAAATTGGTCAGAGAGCATGAACAAGAAAAGGAGGTTGTCGATGATGCTGAGGTTCCTGAGCTGGAAGATTGAGTGACAGGGTAAATTAGGGCTATGACTCCAGGGTTAGAAAAAGCCTGTGACGTTGGAATGCTCAGGCCACCGGAAGCACAGTTTCACAGACATGACTCGGGGCGTTCCTGTTGTGTAGTTTCCTTTCTTTCCCGGTTGTGTTTTTATCAAAATGCATGAATGATGAGGTGTACATCGGCTTTATTAATGAGTGTGATGAGCCCGTGCATCACGTGCGCATCGCTGGGATTCTCCTGAGAGTCTAGTTCCATGTAATTAACGTGCTGTTTTAAAAACCCTATTTACAAGTGAACTACTTTTACAGCGACACCTCGTCTCATCCCCGAGAGCTTTCTTCCGTACAGACGATGCCGGCAGCGAAGAGCATTTTAAAATATTCTCTCCCGAGGAGCCCCTTTGCAGGAGCTTTTTTGCTTCATCTGTATATTCTGTGGAATCAAGAAAATAATGCGATTTCTTAAACGGCTTAGTGCTCATTATCTATTCCCACCGACTGCTGGCACAGTCTTAGTGATTCTAACGTAGAGGGGGCTGATTTGAGCTGCTACTGAGAATTTACCAACCTCCAAATTTTCAGTGTTGAGAGTTTATCCAGGTTTGAAAGGCAGTTGAAAGAAATACTCTCTGCCACCCAAGTACCCAGCATTTTCTTACATTTCAATTCTGCCAGTCTAGCCAGGAGCCAGCTGATGGCACGTGGCTGGCTTGCTGCATGAGGCTGCCTGCCCAGCTGGGTCATGGCCCTCGGTGCCGTGTCGCTGTCCTTCCCGCCGCGTCGTGGTCCTCCATGCAGCATCACGGTCCTCGATGCCGCCCCTCCAGCCCTTTGAGCACACACTCACAGGAGAGGGTAGAAGGGAAAATGCCTTGCAAATTTCGTAGATTCTGAAATCTGAAAATCTAACTTGTTTTTTGATTGTGTCCTACATTTGTGTGTATTGTGAGATGGCTTTTTATATGTTGCAACTTTTTTTTCATCTAGTCTCTGAAATGTCTCCCTGTCCTCAGGGAGATCAGAATTGTCCTGACTTTGGTTAAAAGTTGTTCAGATGCACCAGTGAGTAAGCAGATTTATACAAGAAAAGCACAGGCCTAGGAAAAAGAGAGAAATAGATATGCGTATGTACACAAACATAGATAGATAGATAGATAGATAGATAGATAGATAGATAGATAGATGATAAATAGATAGGTGAATAGATAAATGGATAGACAGATAGGTGAATAGATAGATAGATAGATAGATAGATAGATAGATAGATACGGAGATATGTGTAAAATGCAGGCTTTTTCTTATTTCCTTACTTTACAACTTAAATAGGAGATATGTGTAAAATGCAGGTTTTTTCTTATTTCCTTACTTTACAACTTAAATAGTGCCTTACCATGCTCAGCGCTTCCTGTGTCCCGCCGGGAACGCATCCCTGGCTTATTTCTTCTCGGTCCAGCATTGGTCTTCACGCGACCTCCGTGGAGTGTTTGAAGCCTCAGAGCGCTGGTCACATGGTGGCTGGAAGGCTAGTGACTGAGTAAAGGATGAGCAGGGAAAGACGATGGGAGGGATTGTGATTTTAGGTTTCTCTAAAAAATGAGTAAAGATACCTCTTTTCTGTTCAATTTGGATCGCTTGGGGTAGTAAAAAAGCATCCTTAGCAAGGACTGGATTATTGTTGTTTAAAGTTACAGCTATTGACTTTGGAGCCCCTTAGAGAGACTTCACAATCAGCATTGGTCAAAACGGTCAGCTCTGATGGGGATTTCCAAGATTGTCTAAGCAGGTGGTACCTACAAACCATATGATTCTTTCTTTCTAAACTATCACTCTTAGTTAGGAAATGTTTGCGATGCTACCAGAGGTGAGGTTTAACAGAGAGACTGAACCTCAAACCCTCCTATTATTCAAAGAGCAAGTATCTGTTCTAACTGATCAATGTATAATAACCAGGTCCACCATTCTGAAAGTTTAAAAACAGTCAAGAATCACATATCCCAATCTCTTGAAACATAAGAGATTCTGGCCCCCAAGGAATGGGGGCTCTGGTGGGAAGTGGGGCTGTGTCTGTGTCTCTGACACTACCAGGGCCCAGGGGCAGTGTCGGGGGAGAGGCCAGGGCCTAAGAGTGAAAGAAAAGAATATCCAAAGGTTCTCCATCCCACTTAATTTTCCTAGGCCTAGGCCAGTGATGGCGAACCTTTTGAGCTCGGCGTGTCAGCATTTTGAAAAACCCTAACTTAACTCTGGTGCCGTGTCACATATAGAAATTTTTTGATATTTGCAACCATAGTAAAACAAAGACTTATATTTTTGATTATTTATTTTATATATTTAAATGCCATTTAACAAAGAAAAATCAACCAAAAAAATGAGTTCGCGTGTCACCTCTGACACGCATGGCATAGGTTCGCCATCACTGGCCTAGGCCATATTAGATCTATTATTGCCTTAGGAAAGAAACTCGTTAGTATCAGAGAAAACCTAACACTAACTATAAAATAAACAAAAACAGAGATTCCTGCCAAACCATAGCACATGCATTCTATTTCTGGAGGAGATAACACTCAAAGGCCTTGTGAACACATTTAAAAATAAATAGCTATAGTCCGACTCGAGTTTCTGCCTAAATTTGAATATTGACAAAGAATAATATCTTCACTAAGAATCTTACTGTTAATTATACCATTTGTGGTTGTGCTTTCTGAAAGTTTGAAAAATGTCTATTAATCATTCATCTAAGATACATTAAGGGCTGACTGACTATTAATAAAAAGGGGGGGAAAACTCCATTACCACCCTGAAAAAAATACTGACATTAATACTACTCTTCCTGTGAGTAATTCTAATCCAATTGATAATAAAATGATGAGAATGATTTTTGAATTATTTTTTATGATCCTCCAGTTGCTTTTATGTTGGCTGATCACTTATGATTTGTATCAGCAGGATTTACGAAGCCCATGAAAACTATGAGAAAACCAATTTACAACAGCAATACAGAAAGAAATCTATCTTGTCAGTAAGTTGCACCTCAGAATTATTTGGGAAAAATGCAAAGTGAAGGAAAGCAATTGCATTTCACCAGACTCTCCAAATGCCATTTTACGTTATAATAAATGGTTTTGGGGCTTCTGGGAAAACTGAAGTCCAGACAGCTTCATCACTCACAGCAGAATATTTCAAGACCTTGATTTCCATTCAAAGTCACGTAGAAGCAAATTAAGTTTTTTTCAGGTTGCCAATACTTAGTGAAACCTTATCATTTTGTGTTTAATATGCTAAATTCTTGATGTTAGATTTTTTTCCATCTATATGTAAAATGAACCATAAGATAGTAACAGAAGAGTGAATTATTTCTTACCACGAGACGAGCAGAAATGTATCACTTTTTTTTTAATTCTGTTTGCTACTTAAATGTTAGCTCTGTTGGTTAAGCTTGTCCACACAGAAGGCAAGACAAATGTCTCGGATGGTGCTCCCTTCCAAAAAGAGATGCACTTTGTACTTATCTCTTAGAAAAACGTAAGTGACAGAAACATAGAAGACAAGAATAGAGTGCAGAGAATGAGGGATATTAGTAAAACATACAAATGCAAAGACATTGAGAAACTAAGAGAACAAAAATGAGGAGAGTTTTCTTAAGACTCAATAAAGAATGAGTGGGTTGGAAGGCATTTAAAAATAAATTCCAGCAAGAAAATCCAATGATTATTTCAAAGTCAAAAAGTTTATTCAAAAATGAGATCTTTAAAAGAGATAAATATGGTATTTTGTTATGGTCGCCCAAGCAGACGAATACACCGACCATATGGATTTTTCTCGTTTTAGCTGATTTCCTTTGTACTAAAGCACCGGTGGCGTTTAAGGTTACAAAGCAGAAAGCACTCTGGAACGTGTCTTGGGAGGCGCCTTCCACTTGCCAAATAGTTGTCCATTTCAGAGCCTCTCACTCTATCAAAGTGTGACTGTGCATTTCTGGTGATTTTACCTTTGAGAGTTCCAGCTCTGCTACTGCTTTTCACTCTGCACAAAACACAGACTCAAGGTGTCACAATATTTTGAGTCTCACCATCTGTTTGGAAGCTTTGTTTCTGATAGGAAGTCTACTTACAGCCTACCTCCCGAAATAAAATAGCATTTTCTCTGTAGGGCTACGAAACTTTCCCTTTCATGTTATTTATTCATCTTACCTAGGAGGAAAATAAATTAGATTGTTGGCATCACTACAGTCAGTGAATGCTCAGTCAATGTATGACTGGTTAGATGAAGGAGCAAAATTATTACCGTTTCCACTTTCACATCAAATAATTGAATTATAGGATTGTATTGCTGGAAGTATCATAATCCACTTGGTCAAACCACTTTCTCATGGGAAATTATTTCTCTGAATATTTATTAAACCTAATAACAATAATCAGCCTTTATTGAGTATTTACTGTGTGCCAAACGGTGTTCTAAGTGCTCTTTACGGATTATCTCAGATAATTTTGTCGGAGCAATAATGTTGTAAAAGAACATTCTGGAGCAGAAGTGGGTGTGCGTCTATAAATCCCTTCTCCAGCAGTCCCCTCGTTAGGGAAGGCACTGTCAGGGTTTCTTCTCTCCCTGGGAACCTCCCACACACGCACTAGACGGGCACATATACCATTTCACCAGTTCCCCAGGAGACCTAATTGGAAAAGTAAAACACGCCACCTCTGTCTAAGACAGTATTCTGAATGCTTCCATAACAAAAGAGAACAGAGGTAGAAGGAGAAGCAGAGAGTCCTTGTTTAAAGACAATGCTGTTTTGTGGTGCATCTTCTTCGGCTGAGGTTCTGTTGGCCTTTGAACACTGAATACTGTGCCTGGAAATAACCCACCTTCTATTCCAGTCCTTGCTAAGGTTAGCCTCCGGAAAGTTTATTGTTGTAAAGGGTGTGATCCATCTCCTACAGTGTCCCCTTGAGGTTCATTTTAGAGGTATCTGGTGCAGGATGATCCACAGTTATGGGAGTCAGGGGAGACATCAAGCAATGGAACACGCATAACATCTCCAAGCCTCATTTTGGCCATTGGTATACTCGGTTTTCGCCTCCTTCTGCATCAAGCCAGGGATAAATTCCTGCATTTTCTTCTTGGTTGGAGATGCTACAGAACAAGACTTTCTTCTTTTTCTATATTTGAAGACATTCGTTGATATCTTCATTTTTTTAAATTTGTACCATAGAGATAACACCCAAGGAAAAAGAGGAAGAGAAAGAGGAGGAAAGAGAACATCACAACGCCCCCTCCTATCTACACCCCCCCCCCAAATCTGCTTTCTGTTTCCCCTTCCAAGCTGCCCGGGGTGTTATAACAAAAATGCCATAGACCGCAGAGCTTATAAACAACAGAGATTTATTTCTCCCAAGAGAGATCCAAGAGCACGTGTCAGGTGACGGCCTGCTTCCTGGTTCATAAATGGCAGTATTTTCACTGTGTCCTCACTTGGCAGAAGGGCCAGCTAAGAATCAGATGTTTCCGATCAGCATTTTTATAAAATGTGGACCATTCAAACCACCAGAATTAGTCTAGGCTCAAGAAAATTATGTCAATTAAATGCTTCGTATTTGCTATAGCTAGTGTTTTTTGTTTAATTCGTCAAATTTATTATCAAATAAAGCTGGGAGGCCTGGTGTGATTGGGCAGAAAGCACGTTTGTCCCTATTTTTTAGGCTTGCGGAACGGAGGCATGGTAGAGTGGGGAAAGAGCCTTGGGCTGGGAGTGAAGGGAGGTCACTCAGGCCCCACCTCGCGCTGTGAAGTTCCTGTGGCTTGTCACTTCATCTCAGGGTCCTTGTCTGTCAAATGAGGGGGTGGCCTCAATGAGTCAGGGCTCTTCAACTCTGGAATTCTGGGGCTCCTCTTAGAGCCTAAAGCTCCTATTCTAAAGATTGCAGCGGCCGATGGTTGCTGCTTGTCTTTCCTGATCTACCGGTGTCCATACAGTGAATTGAATGACAAGTTCTTGGACACCGGGGTAGTACCACATTAAAGCAGTCCAGGGACAAAGAAGTTCTGCCTCACAATGGCCTGGTTGTTAACGACTCCTGGAGCCTAAAGGGCAGTGAGCTACACCAAGACCAGATGCCTACAGACCACACGGGGTACATGTTCTTTGGCTAGTCCAGCATTTCCACTGATTTGCCTAAGGTCGCACAGCCAGTTAGTCACAGAGATGAGACGAATGGCAGGAGGGAAGATAACTAACATTATTGATCCCCTGGTGTCTACCAGGCGCTGTGCATCCTTCAGTTGCCTGAGTTACTACCCCCAGTCGATGTAGATGAATGCCTCACACATAGTCTAGACATTTCACGTGTTTTATTAGTGCCCTTTAAAAAACTTTGTTGAGTGTGACATTTTTAATATTCTTGGTGCACCTACCCAACCTCACTTGTTATGCTCAGCAGATGTGTTTATGGCTCTCTATTCCACTCTTAGCCTCTGGGGCCCTGCGGGTGACTCCCAGCATGCACAGGACTCTGGGAGCTTTGCTGCATTTGGTCATTCATGTGGGTATCTTTGTTAAACAACGTTTAGATATAAAATGATTTTTTTCTACAGATACAAATTACAGAAATAGCAACAACAAATATGTTAAGGACCATTCTCTTTAAGTCAAAATAAAAATCACTTAAAACCTTCACCTTCACCCAACTTGACCATAGCCCAGTGCTTTAGAGTAAGTGAATTATATTTTTACATGGCTATTTGAGTGCTGGCATTTTACTTTATTCAGCATCATGCCAAACTGAAGGGGCTCCCCTGGGAGAAGAGGTGGCTCTCCTAAGTGCTGAGGCGTGTGGTCCTTCTGTGGGGGGATAGAGAGTCCAACCCCATCTGAGCTAAGAGCTAGGCAGGGCCAGGCTCTCCTCTGAGGTTGCTCCTGTTGACTGGAGAGGAGCTGTTATACAATGAAGAAAACTGAACATGCAGATGGCCTATTTTCAGAGGCTCTGGGTTTTCATTTTAATTCTCTGATAGAAAAGATTGCATTACAGCGAGCTCACCTTCCCATGGAAATCTCGCGCAGTGCCCTTCACAGACAAGAATGAGAAATTGGGTTGCTTCTGAGAAATGTTTTTCTGGCTGTAGAGGTAACCTCTGGACTGGTGAGTCCAGCTCAGGCCCCTCCACTAGAGATTATAGGTTTATTCTGGGCCAAACCATCCATACCAGGCACTAGTAGGAGCAGTGCAAAGTGCACCTACAGAAAAGCTGGACAGGCTCAGGGTAGCAGGATACAGACAGGCGGCTGCTGCTCCTCCCATTTATAGATAAATAAAAATTAAAATCAGTTGATTGCTTCAGAGACCTCCCAGTAGATGCTAACTGGCTCCTGGAACTGCTCTCTCCTATCTGTAGATGTTCTGTGGCCAGACCTCCAGATACCAACCTCCAGTATCAATAAGTGAATCCTAGCGGTGGTTGTCCACTTACCGCAAGTTGTCACTTAGAATGACGTCACCTCCTGCTAAAGTTATCCCCAAAATTCCATTACTGAGGAGTTTTAGTGGTAGGTCTGGCCCCTCCCCCCCCACACCTGCCTCATTTCACAAAGATTAGAGGCTGCTTGCAAAGAGACCTCTGATGAAAAAGGATAAAAGGAACAGTTTAAGAGAATTCAGCAAAGGATGTACAGGCAAGGACAAGAGTAAGATGGGAGTGAGCTGAGCATGGATTCCACTGCTGTGACTGCCGGGTGTGGGTTACAGATTTGACTGTGAAATCGCGACTGCAAAGCAAAGGAGAAAATAGTGTCATTTACCTGATTCACGGTATTTTTAAGATTTATTTCAAAGTTTCTCCAAAGAAGCATGACTTTTTCTAGTGCTGAGATATGAAGGCTGTTTCTCCCTCGATTCCTCATAAACAGGAGACTGGATCAGCCCGGGTTAGGTTCCATTGTGAGCAACCAAAACCCAAAATGACTGTGGCTGAGTAAGCAGAATGTTCGTGGAGGTGGTGTCGGCAGCCAAGGCAGAATGGCTCTGGCTGGGTGTCGGGCCCAGATCCTTGTATATTGTTTCTCCACTTCATGGTCCAGGATGGCTGTCCACCCTCTGACTGAAATGCCCCCACTCCACCCCCAGGAACTGGGCAGGAGCAATGACAGACACACCTCCACCCTTTAGGATACATCCCGGAAGCTGCAGGGAGACCTGTGATTACGTCCCAGTCGACCGGAACCAAATCACATGGCCACACCTCGTTGCAGGAGAGGCTGAAGTGGAGTCTTTATTCCAGGCCTATGGAAAGTGGGCTTCCTGTCACTAAAGTCCATGGGCGGTATATCTGTTTGCTAGGGCTGCTTTAAGAAACTAACTCAGACTGGGTGGCTTAAGCGACAGAAATGTATTTCCTCATAGTTCTGGAGGCTGGGAGTCCAAGATCAAGGTGCTGTCGGGGTTGTTATCCTCTGAGGCCTCGCTCCTTGACTTACAGATGGCCGTCATGCTGTGTCCTCACATGGCCTTTCCTCTCCGCGTGCAAATCCTTGAAGTGTCTCTGTGTGTCCTAATCTCCTCTGCTTACAAGGCACCAGTCCTATTGCCTTAGGACACACCCTAATGGCTTCATCTTAACATCCTCATCTCTTTAAAGGGGCCCTACCTCCAAAGACAGTCCATTCTGAGGTGCTGGGGAGTAGGGCTGCAACATAGGCATTGGGGGGAAACACAATTCAGTCCATTACAGGCAGAATGAATATTAGAGAACAAGCCCCCACCCCCTTCTGCCAGCACCCCTGGAACTGGCTAAATATGTTTTCTGGAGCTATTTGTTCTGTCTCCCCTTTTAAATTCAAGTCTCCTCGAAACTAAGAGCCCCAGGACATAGCACACTGCTCTGCACCTAAAGGCAGTCCATGAATACCTGCCGTGGTGGTGGCTACAGCTGGAACCACAGCTGGAGCAGAGACTGGCGGCCAGGATTCAGACTCTACTATCTCCTCCCGCCATGCTGCTCGGATTCCTTCAGGGTCCGGCGGCCAGCAGACCGCCATGTGGGAACTTAGAGCCGAGTGTTTTAGCCTCGGATTTTCCATGTCAAAGGTTGCAGAGCCCTAACGCAGTAATTGCTGGCCCTGGTTTGGCACAATCCTAGGGTTTCCACAGAGACCCCAGTAGGTACCAAACTATTTGAAACCTTTATATGAAAAGTCGTTTGAATGTTTTCTGGGTCACTTTGCATTGTTTTGTGTTCTATGGTCACCAAAGAAATTTTAGAAGGTAAGGATAGGTTGTTTCACCCAGCCGGTGTGGCTCAGTGGTTGAGCATCGACTATGAACCAGGAGGTCACGGTTCTACTTCCAGTCATGGAACATACCTGGGGTTCGGGCTCGATCCCCAATGAGGGACATGCAGGAGGCAGCTGATCAATGATTCTCTTTCATCATTGATGTTTCTATCTCTTCCTCTCCTTTCCTCTCTGGAATCAATAAAAACATATAGTTTTTTTTAAAGAATAGGTTGTTGCAAGGTCAAAGCCAGCATGCCCCAACTCCAGGAAAAGTTGGAAAACCAGTGCCTGAACCTCAGCAGGCTCTCCCCAGGCCTAAGACTAATGAAATGCCAGCAGCCCCAGTTTGGGCAAAGGCAAATGGGTACCAGACTTGGAACGGTTTGTTGGTGTGTGTGTGTGTGTGTGTGTGTGTGTGTGTGTGTGTGTGTGTTGTGTTTTTTTCCACTTTCTAACCATTTCACAAGCTGTTTCCCATTGAACCAGAGTGAGACTGCACTTGGAAAAAAGACAATTTCCCCTAAACTATGCTGACAGCCTTGCTCCCTAGACACCTCTGGAATCCACCCCAGGGTTTTGGGCTCTTGAACTTCTCTGTAGCAGCAGGACTGGTCCCCCACGAGGCTATGAAGTTCCCACGAAGAGCACTGTTTGTATAGCCTAAGACACAGTCTCTCCTGGTCCATTTCTGCCCTAGCAACAACCTCCCCAGGTGCAACTTTTGGAAGCTGTACAATATAGCTAATTGTTTGCATTGGACAGTAGTATGTTTAGAGCTTACGCCTCTAAACAGACAACTATTTTCTGCCATTTGCTGGTGGCACTGCCTGCCTGGTGACTTTGGCAGATGGGGAAGGAGCTAATCCGTAGGTTATGAGCAGAAGGGCTATTGATGAAATGTCACCATCTGTTGGTGTCATTAAAATGATCTGAGTCATAAAGAGTTGCTTATGTTCTTTTGTCACAAAAAGGTTAGCTTAGAGTGTAGAAGAAGTTGCTAGATTGCAGACGATCAGCTTGGTGAGTCTTCAGAGAAGTGCTGGGATCCCCTGACAATAAAACCAACCATCCCATGTGAGACCAGGGACCTATTTGGAAGGATGCAATGCCTCGACTCTCCCATGGTCCTCCCCATTTTGAGGCATCTATCAGGTGGGCAGGGAAAGTCGGTTATTTGGGTTAAACAGAAAAGATGATCATATCTGGGAGGGAACAGTTAAAATGCACCTGTCTCCTTCATCTTCACTGGCCTCATTAACAGAGATTATTCAGGTAGCCAGCTGACACCTTGAGAGACCGAGATCTCAACTGGGGATGATATGTGCTCTATCTGCTGCATCTCCCGGGAGGATATGGGGTGGGTGGCTCAGAAGGGGAACCAGGACAGCACGCCCATGCCTCCCTCATGGGTGGGAGCCCTCAGGATGAGGAGAGAAAGCAGTAAGTGGACCACATCAAATTGCATAGCAAAGAAACCAGCTTTTGGTTTGGTTGAGTGTATTGATTTTCTGGTTTCAATTTCATTGGTTTCTGCTCTAATATGTTAAAATCTTTTCCTTTGCTTACTTTGGGTTTAATTTGCTCTTTTTCATTCTGGTTGCCTAAGGTAGGAACATAGATTATTCATTTTAGATCTTTCCTTTCTCCCAACATGTTGCATAGCAAAGGAATGGAAAATGTGAGGCGTATATTTAATGAGGATCTGGACGACCAAATTAAACTGCGCCAACTTCCTAATTCTACCTTGTTACCTAATCCTCTTCATTCCAGCCTATTTGCTGTTTATAAACTATTTTACCCACTGCCAAGGACATATGCCCAATGAGAAAGAACCTGTTAAGACCTATCCTGTCTAGTATGACTTAAGATTCCTTTTTAATTATTGTTATTATTTTTAACTTTAACTCCTGGAGAGAGCGTGTGGGTGATTGGGTAAACCACTACTCCTTTTGGCACCTCTCAGATTTAAATTATAAGTAAACATAACACTCACACCCAGCCCGGCCTCTCGTTGAGCCCTTACGCCCTATCCCACCGCCTGCACCTGCCCACCGGCCAGCTCCTTCGGGAGAGGGGCGCCGGTGGAGTCAGTGCTGCTGCTGGAAATAGTGCGCGATGCTGGAAGGAAGAGCCACGGGCAGCGCTGCATGAAGCCTGTGCGGGTTATTTATATGGCCTCCAAAGGAAGCATCCTGGAAAAGTTCCTGATGATATTTTTAGATCAGATGCTTGGTCCTGCTGCCGCACTTTCATTTCTAAACAAGCAGGGATGGAAGTGATGGATGCTGTCTGCAGGGCTGTTTCGGAGGCTCGGGGGGCCCATCTGACAGGCTAATGGTCATCCCGCCAGGGCCCAGATCCGCCGTCTGTCTGTTCTGGCTCCGGGACTTCAGGAGCTGCTGACGTCAGCAGGTGATGAATAAAGCCCTGGCTGCCTGCTGCCACGTCTGAAAGTCTGACGTTCTCCCAGCTCTGGGGCCGCGTGCAGGTGACAACCCCAGGCTCCATGTCCTGCTCGACTTCCCAACCCTGTGTCCGCGGATGGATGGGACACATGTTTGCATAATCAGCCTTTGGCTAGAAGTAAAATGGTTTAGGATTTACTAGTAATGAGATGATCAAACTGGTTAAAACTCACAACCGCACAGTAATCCGTGGGCCAGTGAAGGGAGTTGAGTATTGTTACTGAATTATTGCTGTGGTTACTTTCATTTGCCCACTCAAAATCAGTGCTATTAATCTATCAATAAATAATTTTTTAACAAATTTAATAGCCCTAGCCGGTTTGGCTCAGTGGGTAGAGTGTCGGCCCAAGGACTGAAGGGTCCTGGATTCAATTCTGGTCAAGGCGCATGGTGAGGCAACCAAATTGATATGTCTCTCTCACATCAATGTTTCTCTCTGTGTGTGTCTCCCCCTTTTTTCCACTCTCTCTCAAAATCAATGAAAAATATCCTCGGGTGAGGAGGATTAACCAAAAACAAAAACAAAAACCATTTCATATTCTTCCCAAGGATTTCTATGATGAATCCTTTGGCTCTGTCCTCAAGGAGAAGGGAGGAGGAGGAGAAGGTGAGTGTCAGGTCTTTTGCTCTGCAGATATGATTTCTTGTGAAAAGCTCCTGGGTCACAGCTGTAGCCAGTCCAGGTGAATGACCAGTTCCATCTGAGGTGCTAAAGAGTGTTCAGGGAGGAAAGAGAACGTTCTGAAGTCCTCATGGCGGGGCATGGTATTGTCTGTTCCTCGAATTCAGACTGTGGCGGGTGGGGCTCTCTTACAAACCTAAGAAATGCATGGAGGAAGCTGCTGGCATGAGCCAAGAAAACTCCTGAAGTGGCGCGGAGCCTCCGCCCTGCTCTGTGCTCTGGCTCCTGCAGCCTGTGGACATGATCATCGGTTCAGTTTTGTGTGTTTCTCTCTCCCTCTCCACAGCAGACCGCAGAAACGGGTGACGACGAGGATGACCAGCCTCTCAGCCTGGCCTGGCCCCCCAACCCCCGCAAGCAAGTCACGTTCCTCATTGTCCTCCCCATCGTGTTTCCTCTCTGGCTTACCTTGCCTGATGTCCGCAAACCTGTGAGTAAAGCCTTTTTGAATCGATTCCTTCTTTGAAAGCACAGTATATGACAGGATGCCTCGTCTGCTTCTATTTGTCTTAAATGGAAAAGGGGGTAACATATATACTAGTACATGCGCATGCTTACAGATGCCTGAAGTTTATCTGGACTGTTTGCATTATTGGTTCCACATAAGAAACCACCCCAAAACTTAGTCGTGTGAAACCACCATCATGTGTTCCAGGAATTTGAATAGGGCACATTGGCGATGGCTTGTCTCCGCTCTGCCATGTCTCTGGCCTCAGCTGAGAAGAGTGACATGGCTGGAGGCTGGAGGCTTCTCCAACTGAGCAGAGATGATTCAAAGGCTGGATGCAGCCGGAATCGTCTATTGGGAAGCCTAGGCGTGTCCTCTCCGTGTGACTGGGGCTTCCTCAGGTGTGGTGGCCTCAAGACAGGCAGGTGTCTTCCATACAGAGCAGGCTTTGAGAGTAGGTGTTCCAGCAGCACAAAGCAGGAGCTACACGGTGTCCGATGCACTAGTCACAGAAGCCGTGTAGACTCAGTGGAGCTGCACATTCCTGGTCAAGGCAGCCATAGTTTGTCCTGATTAAAAGTGAGGAGACAGAAGGTCTACCTAAACTATATCGGGTCCTAGAGTGTATGACACTCTGGAGAGGAAGAGCGTCACAGCATTTGCACACATGTTTTAACACCACCACAGCATTGTCCCTGAACACTCACATTTAGTTGAATATTTATGTCCATGGATTACTCATTTGATTCAAAAAGTAATTTAAAGAAATGCATTCATGTAGTACAAATGTTTGCACGTCTGATCTCCTTCCTGTATTGTTATCATTACTGCCATCAATATTCTTTTCTGCAGTTAGTAATGTACTGGGTGCTGTGAACATAATACCATCTTATGATCAGCAAAGTACAACCTGAATGTAGATGAAACCAAAAGAACACCCCCTCCCAGTGTTGTTAAACTGGGTTCTAAGGCCATTGCCCCAAAGAGTGAAGGAATTACTGAAAAATAAGAAGAAAAGGCTCTACTTGTTATTACAGCCTTGTAGACACATACTCACTCCACAAAAGTGTATACCTATCATGTATCAGCTTCTGCCCTAGGTATTTTCAATAAAGCATATTGTGGAATCTCAGGAACAACTGGTATGAGAAAAATACATATCCTATATAATAAAAGGCTAATATGCAAATTGTCCCCTTGGGAGTTTGATCGCTAGCTATGATGTACTAGCGGCAGCCAGGGGAAGGAAGGCCCCGATTGGCCCTGATCGCTGGCCAGGCCTAGGGACCCTACCCATGCACGAATTTCGTGCACCAGGCCTCTAGTGTGTAAATAATTGGCATAAGTAGAAAGAAACTTAGGTACAAAGAAATTAACTAACTCATGCCTGGTCACTTCCCAGGGGAGGGAGCTGAGATTCAGTGTCAGGCCCCAGTGACCACACAGCGTGAGCTTCTCATATTTCATGATGCCAGAAGGTGGACATCTGAAAGCATTATTTCTGAAAGCATTTGGAATAGACTACTGTGGTAAAATCCAACATAATTTAGCGTAACTCTTGAGTCTTATGATGATCCACTTTCCTCACTTGAAAAAGACCAAAGAAAAACCCTGTCCCATTAGCCTGACCTATAAAAAAATACAGCCTGTTGGAGAGCCATGTCTTGTAAAGTTCAGGCCAGGAAAGGACCCCCTAGTGCCGTGGTCGGCAAACTGCGGCTCACGAGCCACAAAGAGTGTGGCTCTTCCTAAGCCTTAGGAGTACCCTAATTAAGTTAATAACAATGTACCTACCTATATAGTTTAAGTTTAAAAAATTTGTCTCTCAAAAGAAATTTCAATCGTTGTACTGTTGATATTTGGCTCTGTTGACTAATGAGTTTGCTGACCACTGGCCTAGTGTAAGGACGCCCTGTCAGACTCCCAACAGAAGTTTCCTAGTAAAGTTAAAGCAGCAAGTAGCAGAGCACCTGCTCTCTGCAAAGGCTGGCCTCCTGGAAACCCAGAGCCCAGCAGCTGGGATGTGTGCAGTTTCTTCCTGGCTCACATCACATGGCATTTCCGAGATGTGCGTGCTCACTTGCGCCCACACACTCACTTGCGTCCTCTCTGTATTTCCATTTCTCCGTTTAGCCCAATGCTTTTGCTCAGCCCCAGGGAGGAAAATAGAGTGAGAGACATGTTTTTGTAAATCCCCGCAGCAGGCCTCACTGTGGCACAGCCCAGAGGAGAGGATGATTGGCTAATAAGAGGATGTCAGCACACAACTGGGAAAAGTGCAGGGATGGGAAAAACATGTTAATAGCTGGAGGCTCTGGGTTCTCAGGGTCAGGTGGGACTCCTAGAGAAAAGGCTGGCAAGGTGCTCATCCTCTGCATCGTCTGAGCTGGAGGCTGACAAGGAAGCTGTTCGAGAAGATCCAGCTCTCAACCAGCAACTCCTGGACAACAGTCAAGACTCTGCTGTGGCAATAGTTACCTGGAGCAGCACGACTATGCTGGCTGATGCTACAATTCCCAGGGGCGCAGAGCAAAAAAATGCAGCTGTACATATCCCTCTCCTCTGCAGGACCACTGGCAGGTCACTCACTGTACAGGCAGCATGAGAGCGCTCCCCTGCAGCCTGGGCCACGTTAGCCAATGGGGCGTCTGCTCATTGCAGCCCCAAGTGCCATCCCTGGCGTGGACTAGATGTGCCCTGTCTGTTTCTGAGTATACTATGTGCTCTCCCGAGCAGAAATGAGACACACACACCCGCCCCCCACCCCCCCCACACACACACACAGAACATTTGATTGGTTTTAGAGTTCTTCAGCAAATATTTATTGAGCACCTATTACATGCCAAGTATCAGACTTGTGCCCTAAAAGAGATATGAAGACACAGAATTCACAGTTCCCACCTTTAAGGAACTCTAAACTGAGTACAGGGAGCAAAGCATGGCCACATGGAACTACAGAGCAAGACTGCACAGCTGTGTCGGTGAGAGGAGCCAGACTTGAACCCGGGTCTGCTGACGCCACGGCATTCTCATTCTACCATGGTAAACGGCGGTGGTTTTACCCAGCAACTCATGAGCAGCACAACCTTGAGAAAGTCACTTCTCATCTCTGGACCTCATGTTTTCTCTTCTGTGAAAGACAGGGTGGAAGACCTCTAGATTCCCGGGCAGCCGTGACCTTCTGTGATTCAGGAAAGCATAAAGAGATAGCCATCAGGACGGTGTTTAAAGTGACCGCACAGCCCGTTTGCCCAGGGCAGTCCTCAGTTACTGTGGGTACAGGTTTGGAAGTTGAACTACGTGGTTACCCTTTACATACAGGAAATGCCAAATGAAAGGAAGCATGCTACTTCCTCATGTACTGCCCCAGGGCCTCTTGAAAAATTACCCAGGAAGAGGAGAGAACAAGTCAAAAATTATTAATTAGTAGACATTTGCTACTCCTCAGGGCCTGGCAGCTCTGCCTCCTCAGTGTCGTTTTTTGTTTTGTTTTGTTTCCCATCACCATTTAGCCCCTCCATCCTCCTCAGTAGGTTTTGAATTGCCCATGGAGATGAACATCCAAACCTTGACAATAATTACAAAGAAAACACGACTTTTTTTTTAAAACGTATACATCCACTTTCAGAGTAAATGGCACTCCCGCTTGTTTTCATTTCCACTTCATTTATATGCAAATGATGCGACAGTGTTTGTTGTATTATATACGCTTCCAGCTCAGATAATTAGTCTGGGCTTCACTTTTATAGTTTCCTTAAATTAGTGGCTTTGTTTTGAAAGTTAAAAAAAAAAACTAAAATGTAAACCTTAATGAGGAACATGTCTCTGATGAAAATTGAAAATAATAAAGGAAATAAAGACCCAAAAGATAGATCCTTTCATGGCGTAGGATGGGTGTTCTTGTAAATCAAATGAGATATCAAAACATGACTCATCAGAGCTAGGAAGGTACCTGAGAACGCAGCAAGGTTTTTGCTATTTTTATCACACATTGATTCATTCACCAAGTAGATTTATTATGTCTACCATGTGCCCAGCACAGTTCTAGCAAGGAGTAAGTGACCACTGAACCCAGAGAGCGTAGTGATTGTCCAAGCACACCCAGCTAATAAGAGGTAAAGCCAAGACTCCAGGTCTCTACAGTCACCTGCTCCTCCCTGAGTTTCAATTTCCTAATCTCTTAAAAAAAAAAAACAATATGAGGATAATATACTCAAATAATAATGGCCATTGTTATCTGTGCACTTACTGTGTGCCTGGCACTTTGCTGGACACTTTATGTGCATGAGATCCTCAGACTGACTAGATATTGCTATTCCCCCATTTTACAGATGAAGAAATTGAGGCTTAGAGAGATTAAATAATTTGTCTCAGGACACATCACTGGTAATTGGTGAGCAAGAATTTTTTTTAATATGTTTTTATTGGTTGTTGGGTTTTTTTTTAGACAGGAAGGGAGAGGTATATAGAGATAGAAACATCCATCACAGAACATTGATGGGCTGCCTCCTGCACGCCCCTTACTAGGGATCAAGCCAGCAACCCAGGCATGTGCCTTGACTGGGAATTGAATGGTGACCTCCTGGTTCATGGGTTGACGTTCAACCACTGAGCCACACTGGCCGGACATCAGCAAGGATTTTAATGCCTATCCTATTAATCTAGAAACCATACTTTTAATCTTTAATAGGATTGTTTTTGGAGAACTTTGTTAAATATGTACGCCCCAGAATCTTCCACCGAGTAGATGCTCAGTGAGTATTTGTCGAGTTTAAATTAGTAAGGATATGGCTAATTTGTGCAATGAGCTAATGTTCAGCAACGTTTTGCAAGCCAAGAAAATATCACTCTGATGTACTAAAAGCTTCTAATGAGAACATTAGCTGTCAATTATACAAGGAAGCCATTACATTGGGAACAAAATGGCCGGCACACGGACACAATTTGCTTTTTGCTAATTAGCGTTAGGCCCATCCCAGCAGATGTCAGGATGAGCCCCCATTACTAACCATAAATTGACATGGCAGCCCTTGTCTGCAAGGGCTATTTTCTTCCCTCCATGGAGACGGTAACTAAATAACTGCCCAGGTGCTGCTGAGCCGTGATGCCTGGAATGAGGCCATAGAGTCCAAATGAGGGGAATCGTTCAGGAAAAAAATGAAAGAAGAAGGAATAACCTGGGCTGTGAGTCTGGAAATGGTAAGGTAGTTTGACAGTTGGACAGCGCTGAGCCAAACTGCTGATGCTCGAAGGGAGATGCTTCCAGAGCAGGGACAACAGGGAGGCTGGGGGCGGCAGATGGCCACGCAGCTGGGATGCTAGTCTACACTTCCCTGATGCTCTTTATACTTTCTGGCTTTCAGAGCATAGGCTAGTGTTATAATGATGGTGATGATTATGTGTCTGTGGCTGGGTATATTTTGAGTGTTACTGGCCCTGTTTTTCTTTTGGAAAGAGTCGCTATAACCTAGATGTTGGGAACACCTGCTGTATAGTCAGACAGACCTACTTTTGAATTTTATGTCTCGTTCAAGACCTGGGTACAGAGTAGGTGCCAGGTTTACCTACCCCAAGTTAATGATGAAGACCTGAAAAGTCACCCGAAAAAGTTATTTTTAACCCTTTTTTAATGATCCCCAAATATTACACTAGATCAAGGTACATTTCAGTGCTCTTTCATTATTAATGGGCTTCTTGATTAAGAATCATAAGCACCAAGTTTTGAATTAGAGAGGTTTTCACTAATACTGATTTGAACTTAGTTGCTTTAAATCCTTAGTCTGATGCCTGACTTTCTACCTTTTGACCGGGAATGTTCTATGGTTCAGGGATATTTTTTAGATGAGAAATATATTCAAATGATTTGATTCTGAGTTGTGACATTATATCAATGAGCAGACATGCAAAGTTATAAAAGTTAAAATAATAACTACATACTTAGTAAATGAGCTAAGCTGGAAAGGGAATGATCTATGAAATGAGGACCCTCCCGGGATACCCAGTACATGTGCCATCCCATCAAGTATGGAGATGGTGCTCCATTCCCCTCAACAGGATGCTCAGAATCAAGCTCACTGACTGCTGTTCAACCACATGTGTGGCCCCACCCTTCTCTTCCCTGTGTCAGAGCGGGGCCATAGGAGATGAAACCCTCATCGCACTTGGGATCCCGGAACAGTGACCGTGACCAGAGGAAAAGGATGAGGAATCAGCTAAATGCTTTGCAGGGAAAACTTGATTTCTTAGCAGTGGCAATCCTGAGGCTCAGGGAATCTGGTCTCCACGATCCAGCTGAACTCCCAGTTTTAAAGGAATTTGCTTTCTAAAGTGGGTATCTCCAATGATCCCACTTCTGGGAATATATCCTAAAAACCCCAAAACACCAACCAGAAAGAATATATGCACCCCTATGTTCATAGCAGCGTTATTTACAATAGCTAAGATTTGGAAACAGCACAGGTGCCCATTAGTAGATAAGTGGATAAAAAAGCTGTGGGCCATTTACACTATGGAATACTATGCAGCTGTAAAAAAATGAGGAAAGGAATCTCTTACCCTTTGGGACAGCATAGATGGACCTGGAAAATATTATGCTAAGTGAAATAAGCCAATCTGAGAAAGACAAATATCACATGATCTTACTTATTTGTGGAATCCAATGAACAAAATGAATTGACCAACTAAATAAGACCCAAAGCATGAAGGCATGAAACAGACTGACATACCTTGATGTGGGGTTGGAGACAGGAGAAGAGATAAACCAAAGAACTTATATACTTATATGCATAGCCCACAGACACGGGCAATAGAGTAGTGAAGACCTGGGAGGGGGGGAGGAGCTAGAACAGCGGTTCTCAACCTGTGGGTCGCGACCCCTTTGGCGGTTGAATGACCCTTTCACAGGGGTCACCTAAGACCATCCTGCATATCAGATATTTACATTATGATTCATAACAGTAGCAACATTACAGTTATGAAGTAGCAATGAACATAATTTTATGGTTGGGTCACAACATAGGAACTGTATTTAAAGGGCCAGAAGGTTGAGAACCACTGAGCTAGAAGGACAGGGATAAGGAGGAAGGGGGGAATGGGAGATATCCGTAATACTATCAACAATAAAAAATATATTTAAAGTGAATGTCTCAATCATCACTTTGAAAAATGGATTACTTTTTCCCATAACCTGTTAAACTGCTCATATCCCCAAAGGGGTCTGAATCTTTGACCAAAATATTTGAGAGATGGTAGAGGTGGGGGGCAGTATTTGAGAATAAGCTTGTGGCTACTCACTGTGGCCTGCTGTCTCCCCAGTTTCATCAAGCCCACTGGTCTGCCCGATAGCCCAGCTAACGAGTGACCCCAGAAAAGCCACAATCATTCAAAGAGAGACATGATTATTGTGAAATTTAACAGAACTGTGTGAATGACAATAAAAACATATTGAAAACTTGAAATTAGTAAAGAGAACATAAGCCTGGTTTAGAGCGATAGAGACTGTGTTCATCTTATGGATATTCAAAAGATTGCCGTGCACAAGTTTATCTTTTCCTTTTAATGGATTTCTCAGAAGCCATAGCAAAAAGTGTTCTACATGATTGCCCAAGGTCAGCCCTTCAGACAGCTGAGATAGCTTTCATCCCAGTCAACTCTGGGATTCATTTCTCTGGACAAAATTGGATGGCATTATCAAAGCAAAAAATAGATTGTTTCTCAAAGTAGAAAGCTTTGAAATAAAAAGTGTTTGGCAATAATAGGTGATAGGCTCTTAAAACATTTTGCAAAAAGGGCCTCCACAGAAAAACCACTAACAATAGGGCAAGCCTGGATTTCCCTTTGGTGGGGTCAGGTAAGAAACACTGCATTTTGAGTGTCTGATTCCAGCTGATGTTTGAAGGAAACTTTAAAAGTGCTCGCACTTACAGGATCATCGAACAGACTGTCAAACCTCAGAGGGAAGGCAGGGGAGGGTGGGTAGGGGGAGGGGGAAATAAGAGGTCAACCAAAGAACGTGTATGCATATAAGCATAACCAATGGACAGACAATGGGGGTGGGGTGAAGGCCAAGGCTGGGGGGGGCAGGGGTAAGCTGGGAGAGGACAATGGGGGGAAGGGGGACCTATGTAATACTTTCAACAATAAAGAGTTTTTTTTAAAGTGCTTGTACCGTAAGCCTGAGGTTGCACAAAGTCCAGCGGTAGAGACAGAAATGGACATAATTAAAGATGGAAAACATCCCAGGAGTGTCCACTCTGCCAACCCCAAGGAGAGTCATACAGTTGGGCATCTGTATGTTCCTGTCCCTATGAGTGGTTCAAATGTCCCTGACTGGCCATGATCAGGGATCTATAGAAACCGTGGTGATGGCTTTTTCTGTGTGGCTTTTCCTAACCACTCGTGGGACTGTAAGATGAGCCACTCTGTTTTTGAATTCTTCCTGTTTCTTGTAAAATGTAATTAATCCCATAGGTTTTGTGGTATGTGGATTATTATGATGCATGGGTTGAAGTAATAGAAACTGATTCTGATGAACTTGAGCGGGAGGAAGAAAAGGGAGCAGGAGAGGGAGGGAGGATGTGGGGTAGTTAATAGGTTGAAGGCGAGGCTGAGAAACCAGGCCTTGGGAAGGGCATCTGAGCATCCAGCAGCAGAAGACATTCTCTTCAGGAGAGTTCCATCTCAGGCACTAGCTTTGCAGTGATTTGGCTCTAATCAAGTTCACATTCCCCAGAATCTTACTGTCCCAGCTTGCCCAGGGGTGGTCAGGGCCTTTTGATTGCCAACCCTACCAAGACGGCCAGCTGCATCGGTGGATTTAGCTGTGGACTATCAGATCCACTCAGTTGATAGAACTGACGCTCTCGCCTCTCCCTGGTTCTCTTTCAGTCAGCAAGGAAGTTTTTCCCCATCACGTTCTTCGGCGCCATCACCTGGATCGCAATATTCTCTTACTTAATGGTCTGGTGGGCACACCAGGTAAGACCTTGACCGTGGCGCCATCTGCCTGGTGTTGCTAAGTTGTTAATCAGTGTGTTTGCTTTCTGAGACTGTCACAGCAGTATTGTGTCTGACGAGACAACTTAAATATTCCAGGACTAAAGGAATTTACCCCACTTAACTTTCCCGTGTCTCCTGGCCTTTCCCTGGAGCGTGAAGTCAGAAAGCTCCGGTCAGGCATGTGGAGGGAGGAAGGCAAACCGAGCTGCTTCTTGCCCTCTGCAGCCTGAAACCAAGCCAGCTCAGGCCTGGGAGGGATGTTGAGGTTCTGCCTGACTCGGTAGCCCTTACTTTCTCTTCAGGAGTTAACCGGCCTTCCTTTTTTTTTTTTTTTAATTAATCCTCACTCATTGATTTTTTATTATTATTATTTTAATTTTATTGGGGTGACATTATGAACAAATAGGTTATATGTGTGGATTACTAATTTACAAAATCTGTATATAGGACCATGTGCCCACCACCCAAAGTCAAATCCTCTCCTGTCACCTCATATTAAGACCCCCTTCTTCCCCCACTCCCCCTCCCTCTGGCAACCACCACACTCTGTTTGTGTACATAAGTTTCAGTTTTATATTCCACATATGAGTTAAACCATATACTTCTTAGCTTTCTCTGTTTGACTTATTTCACTTCGCATAATGTTCTCAAGGTCCATCCATGTTGTTGTAAATGGCGCTATTTCATTCTTTCTTACGGCCGTGTAGTACTCCATTGGGATGTTGAGGTTTTGCCTGACTCAGTAGCACTTACTTTCTCTTCGGGAGTTAACCAGCCTTCTTTTTTTGTTGATCCTCACCCATTGATTTTTAGAGAGAGTAGAAGGGAGGGGGAGAGACAAAGAGAAACATCGATGTGAGAGAGACACATTGATTGGTTGCCTCCCACTCATGCCCCGACCAGGGCCATGCCCTGGACCAGAATCAAACCCAGGACCCTTCAGTCTGTGGGCCAACACTCTGTCCACTGAGCTAAACCAGCTAGGGCCAGCCTTTCTTTTTTTCAATTACAGTTGATGTTCAGTATTATTTTGTATTAGTTTCAGGTATACAATCATATACTTCACAAAGTATTCCCCATCATATTTCTAGTAATCACCTGGCACTGTACACAGTTATTATAATATTATCTACTATATTCCCATGCTGTGTATTACATCCCATGACTATTTTGTAACTACCAATTTGTACTTCTTAATCCCTTCACCTTTTTCACCCAGGCCCCCAACACCCTCTTGCCTCTTGCAGCCATCAGTCTGTTCTTTGTACCTATGAGTCTGTTTCTGTTTTGTTTGCTCATTTATATTGTTCTTTAGATTCCACATGTAAGTGAAATCATATGATATTTGTCTTTTTCTGACTGACTTATTTCACTTAGCATAATACCCTCTAGGTCCTTCCATGTTGTCACAAATGGTAAGATTTCTTTTTAATTTTTTTATGTCCAAGTAATGTTCCATTTTATATATACACTACAGCTTTTTTATCCACTCTTCTATTGATGGGCTCTTGGGTTGCTTCCATATCTTGGCTATTGTAAATAATGCTGCAGTGAACATAGGAGTACATATATTCTTTCGAATTAGTGTTTTGGGTTCCTTTGGATATAGACCCAGAAGTGGAATCGCTGGGTCATAAGGCAGTTCCATTGGCTCTTGGGAAAAGACCAGTCATAATGCCTATCACAAGACTAAACTCTCAGTAAGTGTTTGTTTTAACACATGAATGAAAGAATGAGATGCGAAAGAAGAGAAAATAGTGGTAACCATTATTGATTGTGTACTGTGTGCCAGGCAACTCACATCTCTTTGTCCTTATAATCTTGACAATAACCCTTGACAATTTGTCCATAAGTACAAATCCTATGAGGAAGGAACTATTATTATTCACAGTTTACAGTTAAAAGAGTTAAGCTTAAAGCTCATAAGAAAATTGCCCAGGATCATATAGGTAGTAAATAGCAGACCTGAGATTCTAACCCCTGCTCTGAAACTCCAGAACTTATGCTTTTAATCTCAATTATAAATTACCTAAATTACAAACTACCCACTTTGTTTTATTATTATATTAGCCTTCACATTATTATACTTTTAAACATAAGTAAAATATAGCAATTTGAAATAAGGAAATACATTCCTTCAAGAACATATATGGAAAGATATCTCAACAAATGGTGCTGGAATAACTGGGTTTCCATATGGCAAAATAAATGAATTTAGATTAGAACCTATTTTCAAACCTATATACCTGATAAAGCACTGTATCCAGGATATACTAGTATAAAAATCCCCTAAAGCTCAATAATAAGAAGGCAAGCATACTGCATCCTAATTTTAAAATGGGTGAAAGATTTGAATAGCTATGTCACCAAAGAAGATATGCAAATGGCTAATAAACACAAGAAAAGATGCTCAACATCATTATTCCTTAGAGAACTGCAAATCGAAACCACAATGAGATACCACTTCACAGTCACTAAGATGGATGGATGTAATTAAAAAGACAGCCCAAAACAAGTGTTAGGAAGACTGTGTAGAAATTGGAACCCTTTTATATTGTTGGTAAGAATGTAAAATAGTGCAGTCACCTTAAAGAGCAGTTTGGCAGCTCCACAAAATTTTAAGTATAGAGTTACCATATGATCAGTGATTCCACTCTTGATGTATACCCAAGAGAAAAGAGAACATCTACACAAAAATGTGTACACACATATCCATAGCAGTATTATTCACAATAGCCCAAACTGTAAACAACCCAGATGTCCATCAACTGATGAACAGATAAGTAAAATGTGATCTATCTATGTGATGGAATAATATTCCACAGTAAAAAGGAATGAAGTATTGATACATGTTACAATGTGAATGAACCTCTAAATTTTATGCTAAGTGAAGAAAAGCCAGTCACCAAAGATCATGTGTTATGTGACTCCATTTATATGAAATGTAAAAAAATAGTCAAATCTATAGAGACAGAAAGTAGGTTAATGGATGCCTTGGTTTGGAGAAGGAGAAGGGAAAATGGGGAGAGACTGATAATAGGTATAGAGTTTCTTCTTGGGAATGAAAAGGAATTATGCCATGAGCAGTGGTTAGAGCAACGGCCCACACACAGAAGGGTCTCGGGTTCGATTCCTCATCAAGGGCACGTACCTGTGTTGCAGGTTCGATCCCTGGCCCTGATTGGGGCACATGCAGGAGGCAGTCGATCTCTCACATCTATGTTTCTTTCTCTCTTTCTCTTTCTCTCTCTCTTTCTGCCTCCCTCCTTCCCTCCTTTACTCCTTCCTTCCCTGCCTTCCTCTCTCCTTCTCCCTTTCCCTCTCCCCTCCCTTCCATTTTCTCTAAAAATCAATGGAAAAAATATCCTCAGGTGAGGATTTTTTTTTAAAGTAATTTAGGGAATCACTAACAAAATTTACTGAAAATATTGGCTGATATACCCAAAGTTATTCCTACAAGGTATTTTATATTATTACTATCATAGTTATCTTAATGACATTTGACTTCAGATTATTCTTCTTGGATATTTCCTCAAAATCAGCGTCCCCTGAAGAAGTTCTTTTTGCCCCTAAGTCATTATTTTCCATATTCATTGAGAGACACTTGCTACCAATTCCTGGCAAAAAAAATTACTGCAGAGGTGGGCTGCTTCTCAGCCTTCAGATTTCCAGCTAAAATGATGGCTTTTCCTAATAATCATTTTTATTCTTTCATGCACTGATAATGAAAAAGCGGGGTTTTTCACTTGCTGGAATACGTTGTTTTATAGCTACTTCTCTTTGCCATCCTAGAAAACATTATTGTACAGGCTTTCACCATTTTCTTTTCAATGCTCATCTTTACTCCACAAGCTTCTTTCCTTTTCATTCTCTTGTAGAAAAACATAAACAAAATGCCTGGAACAATAATAATTACAGAAAGTCCCAGAAATGTAAAGAGAAGCCTCGCTTTCCAATAATAGATGAGAAGTTTCTCTTTCTTTCCTCCCATAGAAATGTGTTTCTCTTTCAAAACATCCACACAGCTGATCACAATAGCAGACTCTGTTCTGAGAAGTGTAGCTCAAATTCTAATGTTTGTACTTTTGAACTCTAAAAGCTATAAAAATAGCAAGAACACCACTTAGTGCTCAACTGTTTTGGTATCCACAGTTTTACCAATAATAAATCCTATTTGATACCCTTATTTGACTACTATTTGGCCACATATGCTTTATGCATATTTCCCTTTGTATTTGTTCTTTTTACATAGTTTTTGCGTCGTGTATCTTTTTCTTAGTAGATTTCATGGGTGATGAAAACCTGTGGTTAAAATCTATACTGCATCTAGTATGAAAAGTTAATTCTAAAAGTCAACTAGGACTCTATGTCTCTGTTTAGCCAATATGACATTTTTGCAAATCCTCCTTAAACCAAGAAAGGGAACTGCATCACAGAATATTAGGAACAGCACGGGGTTTGGATTCTGAGTGCTTCTATCATTTGCTATTAAAAATCAAGGAAATACGCCCCCCAAAAGGCTCCTGGTGTTCTTTTTAGCTCTAACTTTCTCTGATGCTCCCCGAAGTGATCTGGATGCTGTCCCATCCATGCACCCATCACCTTGCCTCTGGGCAGCCAGAAGTCCCTTCAGTGAAATTCACTCAAAACGAGCTTAAGTAGAAATTCTCCTTCAGTAAAAGTGTTTCTAGAGCCACACAGATTCATCGGAGGTTTGATGAACAATGAAAATTCTTCATTATTCGTGTGATTTCCTACACTGTGGACTGACCCCACTAAACCAACTTCTGCTTCTGCTGGCTGTACATTGATAAATGGGAGAGGGAAAGGAATAATGTCTGAGTTATCATAGCTCATATTTATGGAACATTTACTTTACATCTGACGATGTGTTATTTGCTTTATAAGCATCATCACATATAATTATCACAACTCTAAGGTGGATGTTATTAACCCCATTTCACAGATGGGAAAAACTGAGCCTCAGGGAAGCTGGCTAGTTGTACTAGGAGTGATAGGCTAGGATTTGCACACAGAGTTCTTTGTATCCCAAGGCGACACTCTTAACCACACCACCACTCTAATTCCTGCATTTTTCTGTCTGCACTGGCATTCAAACTCCAAATATAAATTGATTTTGAAATAGTCACCGCTTGAGAACTCCCTCTAAGAAGTTAAATTATTAAGCATATTAAATAGATGGGAACTTATTGAGGGTGACAACCATTTAGTCAGCTTCTTTGAAAATGTTTCACTCCAAATCTAACAAAAAAGGTAAGTCATCAAGGAGAACATTTTGCTCAAATAGGGCACTTAAGTTTTTCTAGAAGAATCAGTGAAAGACATGCTAAAAAGGGGACTTATGAAATACTTTCAACAATAAAGATTTTTTTTAAAAAAGAAAAACATGCTAGTAAAATCACCTATGTATGCAGCTTGCTTTGTTTATTCAGCAGATATGCAAGCTGTGCTCTGAGTAATAGGGAGGCCATAGCAATAAGGCAACCACCCTTTGTGCATGGAGCTTCCTTTCTCATGGGAGCCAGGAATTTGTGCACCATGAGGACAGGGCAGACTAGTGCTACTCACCAGTCTCTGAAGCAGGCATGACCAGCAAAATAAAAATAACTCCCAACTATGCTTTAAAGCTAGTGAGAACTAAGCTATCACTTATAAGTCAAAAGAGGGATTTAGCAATGTGCTTATTCTAGTCCCTGAAAATCTTTAAACTTACATCCTACTTCGGTCCTTTAAGTTTTTTTCAAAACTTGTGGACATCATCAGGTAGGCTGTTGGAAACCAAGTTGAAAGCATTATCTTAAAGGTTTTCAGTTCACCAACTTCAGAAAATATATGAAGTTTTTCAAAGTCCCCAAAAGACAAACAAGTTGCTCAAGAGAATGGAGGAGCTTCCATGTGAGGCTAGACCAAGCATGTCAAACTCAAAGGCTAACATGGGCCAAATAAACAAGGTTTAAGTTTATGTGGGCTGCAAAAAAACCAAAAGCTTCAATTTTCATAGAAACATAGGTTTATTTTGATAGAGACATGCTGAATACAAAGGGCTGAGATAAATGAGTTATTGTTAACATAAAATAATAGAACATTTTAATAAAAATTAATTTTTTTCTTGAAAATTAACTACCAGACACTGAATATAACTGCACAAATTAATAAGCATAACACAAATAAACCTATTTTTCTTGTTCTCCGAAAGCAAAATATTTCCTGTTGCACACACCAAACAAGTCAGTACAAGACTAATGATGTGGCAATCGGCTGCTAAAATATTCGCTGCTAGTATTAGTGGAGAGAAATGATGCGCCTGTGTGTAAGGTGCATAAGTGAAATGAATGCAACACGATTATAGAAATCAGTCATTAGCGAATGTTGTAGTTCATTATTAATTATGTATAACAGGATATTGTAAAAATTAATTTACCAAATTTTTATTAAAACGTTTCTTACATACCGTTATATTGGCTGGTCCGCAAAAATATTCATTGTGGGCCACATGTAGGCCTCGAGTTTGACATGCTTGGGCTAGACCAGTGGTCGGCAAACCGCAGCTCGCGAGCCACATGCGGCTCTTTGTCCCCTTGAGTGTGGCTCTTCCACAAAAATACCACGTGCAGGTGCGCACGTACAGTGCGAAGTTGACTTAAAACTTTAAGTAAAGTTTATTAAGTTAATTTTAGGGAACATTGTGGAGTGAAAGAAGATATAGTGTCAAGGATTGAGAAAGGTATGTTGAGATGGTTTGGACATATAGAGAGGATGAACGAAAGGAGATAGACAAAACAAGTATACAAGACGAGTGTAGATGGGAGAGCTGGAAGGGGTCGACCTCAGCGAACATACCTCAATCAGATTGAGGACGTTTTTAGCAAAGGCCAGCTTAGGAGTACCCTAATTAAGTTAATAACAATGTACCTACCTATATAGTTTAAGTTTAAAAATTTTGGCTCTCAAAAGAAATTTCAATCGTTGTACTGTTGGTATTTGGCTCTGTTGACTAATGAGTTTGCCGACCACTGGGCTAGACCAACTATGCATGATCAAACTCCTCAGTCTGTAAAAGTCAAGACCAAAAGAAAGTATAATTGCTCCCCTGGCCTTTCAATAATGTGTGCCATTTACTAAGGGCTTTTCCACAAATTATCACTTAGTCCTCACAACTACCTTGAAGGTGGGTATGACCCTCACCACTTTATACGTAGATAAGAAAGGGAGGATCAAGCACATTGCACAATGCATTCATTTAGCAATAGGTCAAGTACTTAAATGCCAGCCTGTAGATCAGGTCCTCTGATTCCCTAAACGACAGTTTCTTCATTGCTGCCTTGCTGATTTCACTATATGTTTCACTTCACTATATGTTCTATATTATCAAAGCAAAATCAGCCAGAAAGTTTCCTCTGGAAATGGTAGTTTTAAGTGTTATGGACACTAGGATATGTTCAGGAAACGTGAGGGTGCTGGATGTAACTCTTTAACCTTCAGTGGTAAATCCAAGGACATCTGCCACAGAATTTGGTGCCATTGCCAGGCACTGACCAGTTGTTTTTTTAAACTATTTTCTGCTTCCTCTGCCCAGTCTTAGTAAACCATATAAAGACTTCCCTGTGTAGCCTTTTTTGAGATTATCTATCTAAACCTTATGTGAATATTCCCAATCTCTTGGGTCTGAGTATCATTAACAAATAAACTCTATGGCAATGATTGTAGCTCATTCCTCTTTATCATTTCAGTGCTCAGCACAGCCCAGAGGAGGAACTCATTAAAAGGGTGTTGCATTGAAATGTATGTGGTTTGAATGGTTTTGTGACTACAAACTCTCACATGTTTGTCCCTGTCATCACTTTTAGGTGGGAGAGACAATTGGCATTAGTGAGGAGATTATGGGTCTGACCATCTTGGCTGCTGGGACCTCCATCCCTGATCTTATCACCAGTGTCATAGTGGCCCGGAAGGGGCTTGGGGACATGGCTGTATCCAGCTCTGTCGGAAGCAACATTTTTGACATCACCGTAGGGTAAGTAGAGACAGTTCTATAAAGATGCACATCAGCTTCATCGCTGTCTTTGCTTCTGTGAAGACATGACCAGGATCTCTGAACCCAACACTAACCGATGTGAATAGGAAGTAAAGACTCAGAGTACCATTTGGTGTCACCAATTCCATTTTTCATTTTCAGAAAACTTAATGAGGAATAAGTTATCCCTAGACAGGCAGAAACACATACCTGCATACGGAGTGAAAGTTGTAGGAAGTATTTTAAGAGAATTTCACTTCTGTGATTGCATTGGCTACATGTTATGTGATTATTCAATAGGCAGGCATGTCTGAGATGATCTAGTAGTTTCACTATATGTTTTTTCATATTCTAATTCTAAATAAAGTCCCTATAGATCTCAGGTAAGATTTGGATTATAAAGCAGATTGGAACAAACAGAGACCCGGCAAAAATATCTCATCTCCTTCCTTGGAAAGGGCTAGCAGGTTCGCATTATCATTTGTTTATCTGTGCTAGGTGTTTTGAAAGTCAGAAGATGAGATCTGTTCTTACAATTCAGCAGACTGGAGTTCTCAATGGGAATAACCTCTGAAGTGGCTCACACTGGGGAGGGGTGCTGTTACTTCTGTCATTTCATGTAACAGTCAAAAGTAAAGTTAGTCTGATGAATAGCCTTCAGTGGCAGCCCCCTGAGAAAGTCAAACATGGGGTGTTCTCCTGTATACCCAGGAGAACTGGGCTCTTGACACTTGAATCTGGAAACTCGCTAAAATGGATCTGCTCTCTCATTGAACATTTTTGATATTGTTCTCTCTTACACCTCTCCATCACCTAATATATATGACAGTAATTTTTCATTCAGTGTCTACAATGTGCATTGTACATACATTTTTACCCAGTTAACCCACACAGAGATTCATAAGGTATTTTATCATCCTTGTTTTTCAGATAAGGAAACTGAAGGGTGCAGAGTTCATAGTAAAAGAGGTAGCTGGGATTTGAAGAGTCTGTGCTTTCAAATGTAGACTATCTGTACATAAATCCTGCTTTGAGCTTCCACTGTCTAAACCACCTTTAAGTTCCAAAGGCGCCCTCTCCTGCCATACTTCCTTTCTTGACTGGCCCCTGTCACTCAAGAGCCCTCCCTGCCTGGAAAACTCCAACTTATCCTTCCAATGTCAACTAAAATAAGGGCTTCTCTGATTCTCTTGGGCCTGAACTCTTGTCATGGTCATGTACATCAGTCTGCCTGCTAAACTGAACTCCCCAAGAGCAAGAACTCACCAAAGCCTAATACATTGCCTAATGCATAGTAGTGGCTGGACAAATGTTTGCAGGATGGATGGATGGATGGATGGATGGACGGACAGACGGACAGGCAGATACCTTGAAAGGTGTATGTTTCAAAGGAAGGTTATCCCTAATATAAATAGTATTTCTCAGTTCCGCTACCTACACTGAAGTAGTTTCCTTGGCCAATCTCTTGTAAAAAGGAAAACAAAATGTCCTATAGTATAAAAGAGAAAATCCTAAAAACTGGGGAAAATTACAAGTGTTCTAAGTCATATTTGTCAAGTTTTTTAAAAATAAATATTCTAGGAAATCGCAAAATGTTTTTTGTTCATAGTTCTTAAATTGTATATTTAGTAACAAATGAAAGTTGAAAGAAAAATCACCCCTAATCCAGTAGTAACCCAAGAACAACATTAGCTTTTGTATGTTTTCTTCCAAATATTTCGCAGTTTTCTTAGGGAATATTCAGTTTTATCTTCTTAGAGGGCTTTTCTTTTTCCATTTTAAAGGCATTTATGCCTGGCATGGGGTAGGCATCTATTAGCAAATTACTAAATCAACCATTTTTCTAAGCTTCTTCATAGCTCTCATAATTAACATTTTATGGCTCTAAAATATCCCATGCTGTTGCTTTTCAGTTTAACCATTATCCTTTAGTAAGGCCTTTCTATATTTTCTAATTTCCTGCTATTATGAACCGTTTTATGCAGAAAAAAACTCCTCTTTTAATCATTTTAAATAGGATAAATTCTTTCAAGAAATATTGATGAGTTAAAGATTGTGAGCATCTTAATGGCTATTGATGTATATTTTCCCAAAAGTCTTTCCCAAGAGTTTATACCAATTTACAATGTTTTGGTAAAAGTTCATAGTCTTGCTTTTATTTTCTTTTTACTTAAGATTATTACATATTCATGGAAAGGATTTAGACAATACATATAAAGCATAAATATAAATCACTGATAATTCATCACTACTTAACAAGTTCCCTATTATTAGAGATTTAAGGTATACCCAGTTTTTCACTACTCAAAATAACACAAATTATCATTTTTCTGGATAAAGTTATATCTGCATTTTGAATTATTCACTATGCTCCATCCCGGACAATAGAACTGATAGGTCAAAGGTATGAAAAATGTCATTTTTCCCAAAGGGTTTTTGCCTATTTGTGGTGCCATTGACCACCTCTTTACCAGAACTACTCTGAGTGTGTGTGTGTGTGTGTGAGAGAGAGAGAGAGAGAGAGAGAGAGAGAGAGAGAGAGAGAGTCTTAACAAGCTATGGAAAGTGTGTAAATAGAATTGCCCAGGGCAAGTCCCAGGAGAGGTTTTGGTATCATCAACACCAGCACTCCCCTCCCCTTTGCTGACTTCCCATTGCTGATCGCAGGTTGCCGGGGTGCCCCCTCCTGCTGAGAACTGGAATTGCCCCCATTCCCTGCAGTGGCTGAGTGGAACCCTCCCCTCCTGACATCTCCACTGAAGTAAGCACCTCCTAGACAGGTTCTTGTGAGCAAAGTGCCTATAAATGATCACCATGAGGCAGTTATCCACCACTTCAGCGTGGCCCAGGTTAACACATGTTCCTGGATGGGGGCCCGCATGTGCCAGGCTCTGGGAGTTCAAAGATACATACGTATGGCCTCTACCTTCACATGCACTCTCTCCAGCAGAGGAGACGGGTGTAATCTCACTGTCCCTTTGCTCATTGTTTCTTTCAAGCTCCGTGCTTCTCCTTTGGAGAGCGTTGTGTTTGGAGAGGGTGCTGCCTCTTCCACACAGCTGAGGCCAGGCCGAAACGGAACCTCCCTGAGCCCTAGGCTGTGCAGAGGGCTCAGCCCCTGGGTGGCAGGGTTCCGTTTCCCCGGAGTCCCACGTTTCCAGCCATGTTCCCTCCAGAGGGGCCTAGCCCACTCTCGTGGTGCACCTGGCAGCTAGCTCCTCTCCTGTCTTCAGAGTCGCCATTCTGGTTAGGAAACAAAAGATGTTTCCATATGTTAAGCCAAATGCAAAAGGAGAGAACAGTGATAAAAATCCATAATAAAGTTTTTTTAAATCACATCACGGATGTAAGATACTGTCTTCCTCAGAGCTTTCAGAAAGGTCATTTTTAGTGAAAAGGGTGTCCCATCTTTTCCAACATAAACTTCAGGCAGCTCCATGGCATTGGCCCCACCATCAGCATTCATTTTCACTAGCTTTTTAGGTTGTTAATTAAGTCATTGCCATTTCTCTCTCCATTTAGAAAGAATAACTTTTCCATCTTCACTGCTGATTTCCATATCTTTTCTCCATTCGTCTTCTCCTCCTCTCACCCGAATGCTCCAGGTCACCCCTGGAGGTCTGAGAGTGACATTTCCATCTCAACTAGGGATGATTATTTCAAAACCAATTCAGAAACCACCTGCCGCAGTCATGTCTTTGATCGGATCCAACTGGAGAACACCTTCTCTCCATGCTCCCTCATTCGGTGGGGACGTAGATAAAGGTTTTTAAAACTCGCCTGACTTCCTTTGTGACTTCCAGGCCAGCCATGCCCAAGTCATAGTGAGCCTAACAAGACACCCCTTTCCCAGTATAGATTCCACGAAGCTAAGGTAACCTCACCTGCCTCCTTCACCCTGTCTGCCTGCCCCCTGCCAACCCTGTCCTCTCGCCCGCAGGCTCCCGCTGCCCTGGCTCCTGTACACCATGATTCACAGGTTTCCGGCCGGTGGCCGTGAGCAGCAATGGCCTCTTCTGTGCCATCGTCCTGCTCTTCATCATGCTGCTCTTCGTCATCCTCTCCATCGCCCTCTGCAAGTGGCGGATGAACAAAGTGCTGGGCTTCATCATGTTCGGCCTCTACTTCGTGTTCCTCGTGCTCAGCGTCCTCCTCGAAAACCGGATTCTCATGTGCCCGATCTCCATCTAGAGGGAAAGCCATATCTTGAACCAGCAGCCCGGGTGGGCCCCCCACCCCGCTCTGGGTTCTAGACTCCCTGATGTCTGGAGAAGAGGCAGCGGGCACCCAGCCCGGGCATGTGGCGGGTCCCTCCATGTGGACGTGAGGAGGGGTGGACCCACAAGGACCTGCCGCTTCACAGGCTGCTGCCACCCTGGCCTGCTGCAATGGCTTCATGCGAGAGGCAGAGGGAACTGTCCATCCGAGGCTTCTCTGCACTCACCACTGACAGGTACTCCTCGCTGGTCGGAGGTACATTCTCGGCAATGATGCAAACAAGGACAGAGCTGCGTGTATACCTATACGATATACAGAGTATAAATAGATGCACATGAGCACACCGCCTGTTCCTGTACTATACCTCCCCTTCCACACCTATAGAGTAATACACACCTATACACAAACAAAGAAATACCATATATATAAAATTATATATATATATAAATACACATGCATCTTTTCAGGGATAGCTCTAATATATTTATAGTATCTATCTGAAGAGGGGCATCAACCTTCTGTGTGAGCTTTACCTCTTAAGGGCAAGAGGTACACCAATGGAATCATTGCTGTGACCTTCTGCCTACCTTGGACTTCCTGGAATCCTGCCGGGTAAGGGGGATGCTTCAGGGACATAGGTTTCAGGAGAGAGGGCTGGGTGGAGAGGGTCTGTCGTGGTCCTGGGTTGAGCCCTCCAAACATTTCCACAAGCCAAACAAAGAAGACTCTCTGCCTACCCCACAGGGTTACCTGGGACAGAAGGAGGTCAAACCCAGGTTTGGTGGACACTGGTTTGGGGGCAGAGGGACGGTAACCAGGGTTGTTGTTTTTGGTTTGTTTTAAATATATATACTGCCCCAGCATGTAAGTAGAAACTATGATTGCAAACCAAATTAGCACTCTTCTAGGACAGCGAGACTATATAAAATGAACCTCTGCTGTTCCCATGCATGTCCCATTGCCATCAAAGGAAGGGAGGCAAGTATAGACGCAGTTGTCATGTAGACACATTTTGATGCTAAGGGCTCTCATATAATCCAAATGCTGCCCACGGAGCCTGGATATATAATAAGAAATTCCATCCAGTAGAGGCGCTTAGTGAGACTTGCCACCGAATGGGAATGGAAAGCATAGCTCTTTAAAGCATCTTCCAGTGTGATCATAAAGGGCTTCGGTGTCTGAAGAAATCATTACTCCTTAAATAGAGCTCAGTTGACTCTGACCAATACTGCTTGGGTTGAGGCAGCGTAGAGATGTTTGGGGAGGAATTTGCACACGAGGAATGTTTCTGAGTCCTCGGTGGAGGGGTGCCAAGACCAGGATTTAGTTAAAGTTCATGCACCATCCATGTTTCTCCTGCCATCAGGACCCCACCTGGGACTCTCTCTAGCTTACAGAGTACACAGGCTATCCTCGACAGCTTCTTCACACTGGCCCCCAGCCAGCCCCGCCAAGGTGTTGATTTCCTGATGTTGCTCAGCATTCATGGGGTAGTTTCATTCCATTCATGCAGCGCCCCCAGGTTCTGTTTGACACCGTGTATGATTTCTCAGATCTATGTGAATAGAAAATAAAACCAGCAGGAAAAAAAACGGCCTACTACACTGATGGAAAATACGCAGTCTTTCATTTCCCCGAGTCACCCTTTTCCTAAAATCAGTTGAAAAAGTCCGATGAGGATGGCTCATTCTTTCATACTCATCCTACACCTAAGCTGGCACACACCCCATATGGGGGCTCTCCCACTCGTGTTCTCGTCTCCAGGCTATTGTGTCACTGACACTGCTGTGATTTAGTTGTGAGCACAGACCTCCTAGCATAGGGAGACAGGATGCAGACAGAACTCACCGCTGAGAAAAAGAGGAAGGGGACCTGGCATCCAGATCAAGCTCAGTATTCCTTCCACAAAAACCTCGGCTCACTGCACAGGGCCTGGCAGTAACAGCCAGTGCCCATCCTTGCTCCTCACCCACATGCAAAAAGCGCTTCTAACGGAGACCCCTGGGAGAACAAGCCGGCTGCCCAGGAGGCTGGCTCTCAGGTCTCCCCAGCGCTGCAGAGCCTGGCTTTCAGTTGTGTGAGGTAAACCTGCATCTCCTTCCGCAAGGGCAACATTCTGTTTTGAGGCAAGAATTTGTGCTGGTTCCTTAGAGTGAACGAGAATAAGTGAGCTTTTAGTGAAAAGCTCTGCTTGTCTTCCCTGTGCGTGACTTGAAGGGGCACTCGCAGAGTTGGTTATTGCATAAATGTGTATTATTGGCTGGTTTGTTATGTGAAAGAAGGTTTGAGTAGG
>NW_005871269.1:24110-45211 GCF_000147115.1 Myotis lucifugus | reverse complement strand
GGTGGATGATCCGGTGCAGCCCTGTTCTTCCTCCAGCACTTTCTGATGCGTCTCTCCATTCCACCCGCCCCCCCCCGCGCCTCACCCCCAGCCCTGCCGCACCCCCACCCCCGCCTCCTCGCTTCTTCCCATCAGCCCCCAGATCCCAGCGAAGACTCATCCAAGCAGCCAAGGAGCATTTCGCTTGCCTGGGAGCTCCATGTCATAGGGACCCTTGTGTCATTCATGAAGATCTGTACTTGAGAAGACACTCTCTCAAGGCCCAGTCCCCACCTCCGTGGCGCACACTGCAGTGTGGGTATACAGGCACCATCTCCTGGCCCTGCGGGGCCCTCGCTATGTGTCTGTGAGGTTAAGTGTTGGGCTACGGAGAATCCAGAGAGAAGTGTATGGTGTACAACAGATCTTTAAAAAGCATAAAGATCATTCCCATAAGGAAGTTTCTTTCCTAAGTAGGTCACCTCTACTGCCTCTTCTGCATGCCTGTGTGTATACATATATAAACATATGTCTTTATAGCAGATCTATATGTGTATACACAACACTACCACTTACATCCTCACCCTCTTAGCCAATCACATTCAGGATTCAAAAGCAGGGAGCACACGTTTGCCAAAGTGAAGGAAGGAGAGTCGTGCTCACCAACAACTCAAGGGAACATTCCTCCTGACCTCCCAGGGTTTGTTCTGTGCACATGCACATCTCGACATACACACATGTGCCCAACCCATGTATTTCCTCACCCCAAGAGTATAGATTCACAGTCTTCCAGCCATGTCCCTAGTGCTGATGGAGAGAAAAAATACACGACAGAAAAGTACAAGGAGGGAAATAATTTGCACTGCAGATACTCTCTTCGCTTCCCTGGAACAGGGTATAAAATAATGCCAAAAATTCAAGAGCAGCTTCTTCCTGCTGGGGGCTAAAATAAAGGAGCTGCACCATTTACCCACCTTGAAGGGCACAGGTTTGCTGTCACCTCCCCACCGCCCTAGGCAGCCTCAGGACAGGAGAGCAACTTGGCTCTTACTGAGAATGCCCAAACAGAACCTTCTAAATTGGGAACTCCCCCACTGAGTCCAGCCGCCCTCTGAACCTGACGAGCTCCTGAAGAACTGAAGCTGGGGATTAGATGGTGTTTCGCTCAGGCCGTGGGCTGAGCCGAGCAATGACAGATCCGGAAAGCACAGGCCCTGTGCAGGGAAGGAGAGGGAGTGTCGCTTATCAATTTGGCAGATGTGGAAGAATATCCTAAAGCCTTTTCAGAGGCAGGGACTGTTTCATATTCGGGGGAAATGCTTTGTAAGGCTTTTAACAAGTGGCACCTGACAAGGCCCATTATTATTTACTTTCTAGGGAAGACTCAAATCAGGTGGTTTAGAGCCTTTTCAGCAAAACACAGCTGCCTCGCTGATGAGACATTTGATTAATATTAAAGTACATCCATTCCTGGGCAGGGAGAGAGTTGGCAAACTCCCCACCATTGCTCACAGCTCTTAAACCAACTCTTCTGTAAAGGGAGGTAGGAGGTGAGCTCTGAAGGGAGCCCCCTCCCCGACCACCTTCACAGAAAGCTGACCAAAGAAATAACAGCAGACAGAGCTGCTGGCCAGGCAGAAAGACGGAGGAGATGGAACTTCTGTCAAGTGCTTCGCTGAAATGATTGGCTTGGACTGTCTGACATGGGTCCTATGACCTACCTGCATACAAGCATTTCAAAACACTCCAGTAAGCTTTATTCTTTATCTCTACCAAGGCGCGCACACACGCACGCACACATACACACACACACACACACACACACACACACACGAGATTATGAGGATGCCATACTTCCTTGTACCTAGGCAGATTGCTACTCCATTAGTTAAGTGGCCATATTATAAGAGTCAGTCCTGTTCCGAAAGAAATAAAATATCCTCAGGATGATTTCTGGAGAAGTTAGCTGTCCCCTGAAAGCTCATTATAGAAGCTAATACTCATCCTTGCTAAGCCAGATCTCACATAACCACTGGCTTAATATTTTTAAAGACACACCCTCAACTCTTATAGCTTCCCCAGCAATACTGTCTTCAATTAGGGCTTATCATTAAGAGGGAGTTAATGTGGGAAGAATAAAGAAAGGAGAAATCAACTTAGTTTTACTGGATTCCCAAGAAAGTAGGTGGCACACTGATATATACCCCCAGGTAGTTTAAAATAATTACAACATTCAGGCTTTTTTAAACCAGTTACAAGAGTCCCAGATTTAAAATGTTTCCCTTCTCAAGGAGGCCTTGGGGAAGGTAGGTAATATGCCCCTGGTTTGCTGTCTCTTTAACTTTAGCTTCTTGCCTCTGGATCTTTGTGTTTCTCTTTTAATCTCACTTCTTGGTATTCTCTGAAATGTATAGCAGACAAGAGAAGCAATAAAGGGCACTCACAACCAACTAAACTCATTTCTTATCATTACATCATCCCAATGTTTGTTTCACTTCACTGGGCTGTGGCGGATGGGGAATGTAGGCATCTATGGTAGTTGTAGGCACACTCGTGTTTGCTATGGAAGTAACTCGAGCTTTCCACCGAGACCCCGCCCCCACACACACAACGTGTGCACTGTCATTTCACACCCATTTCACGCACAGCCCATCAGTCATGCTCAGAACCACCTGAATTTCACAGTCATCTTTACTCTGGCTAGTGACAATTCTTTCAAGAGAAAGAAAGCGCTACTCAGGACAAACCGATCGACCACTTAGTCATTTTTTTAGAGACGAAAATGACCCTGTAGTTATGACTGGATAGACAGCTGTGTTCCAATGTGTGAGAGACTGGGCAACATCAGATGATCTAAACCAAAACACTTCCGCCAAATGATTGATGGACAGACTGGAAAACAGATAAATACCGAAGTTTGGAAAAGGGTCATGGGATTTGCATGGGGTTTCCTAAAGGCTTAATTCTGTTAAGAGAGTTTGTCCAACTTAGTACCTTAATCTAAAGGACCCCCTCTTGTGGGAGAGGGGTCCCAGCACAGACGTGCCTGGTGTAACCCAGTTCCATCAACTAACATTAACAGCCATCGGCATCAGAAAAGTTTCCAGGTGAAACCTTGCCCTTCAAATCGATGACTTCACCTGTGTTTTTCTTTTTGGCAGAAAAGAACTGCAAGCGGGCACTCTTTCTATTTACCCTTGACACAGTTAGGAGTCACCACTATGTAATACTTTATTTTCATCAAAACTGTCTTTAGATTAGTATTTTTGCATCATTTTTCCTAACCTTCATAATTTTTACAATTCTTCTCTACTAAGCCTAATTTATAAATCCTTGATGTTGCTCTTAAATTATGGAACCTTATGACTAATCATGACGCCAGTATGACAACTGACCACACCTGAATTACAGCCTCGAACCTAACCCTCTACTCCCTCTTTATGCACCCATCTGTGGCCCTTACCTTTCAGGAAATCATACTTCTTTACTCACTCACATTAATCTTGGTTCCCTATGACTCCTGTATCTTTCTCTCTTTCTCAGTTTGCCCAATGCATTTGAATAGGTGTCTTACCTACTAGGAGCCACTCTCCGCTTGGCCTTATGGAACCTCCGTCTGTTTATTCCAACACCACGTCCAGTTTTCAAGTCCAGGTTGGACCCAAGGTTCTCACCACCAACACCCCCAGCTTACTCGAATTTGGCCAGTTTAATGAGCATTTCTCCATCTCCTGAATGTGAATGTTCAAAAACACTAGACTCCTGCCCCCAGCAACTTAGGCGTTGCATAACTGACTACTACTTGGGTTGGGAGGGAATCCTTCCTAATTGCTACTAGACTGTGAACAGAATTCACAATCACAAGACAGCAGAGTCGCAGAAATGCCCTGGGCACACCCACAGGCATTTATCCTCCTGTGAAAAGTGTGAACAGTGGGTGCAGCATTATCTCCAGTCCCTGGGAAGGTCAAGTTCCTGAGCTTCGCTTTACGGTTATAATCCCACACTCACGGGAACTCAGAATGGGGGAGGCACCACTGGAGATCATTCAGAAACTCCGGACCTGCATTGGCTTACCCAAAAGCAATTTATATTTTCAGTTTAAATAGGAAACAGGGGCAATGGTTGGACCTCCTCTTACCACTCAGTATTGCAGCGCATTTACTTCCTTGTGTGGTAGGTTGGGTGGGAATTGTAAGGTTGTTGATTGGCGTCCTGGCCCAGGAAAATGGGCGCCAGTTACCAACAGGATGGGCACATGCTCCTGCATGCTCACATACGGGGTTGCCCAGTCCTTCATCATGGACCTGTGGGTAACTAGGGCCTTGGGACTGACAGGGTTCAAACTCAATTAACCAAAAGAGAGTATTTTTAAAATCATGTCATACACACAGAAAGAATGAATGGAGTCTGGATCCCTGAATAAAATTATGTTAAGGATGAAATTACATGCATGTGTTAAGGGTAGATAATTCCTTGGCATTTAATTAAACAGATCTTCAATTCTTCTCAAGATAAAACTGAAGGATATTGGATGCCTTTTGGGGTTTTAATTTTTTAATAATTGCACTTTATAGTACTTCACAAGAGACAATTGTCTTAATTAAAGCCATAAAATACCAATAATGCATATATTCAGGGCTTCTGAATATAGTCAGTTAATAAGCAGTCCATGAGTGATTCCTGTTTTGTATAGTTTGTTGTAAATTGGAGTCCTATTTTTTATTGCATAACATTACTGTCCTAGACAACCCTAATCTACATAAGTTTTAGGTGTGTACTTTAACAAAACTCTGAAGATCAAAGAAAGTATTCATTTCACAAAAGCATTCTTCATTTTCAAAATAGCTTGTTACACGGATCCTTTAAGTGGCAAGTTCTGATACTGTATTGAAAATCTTCCTTTTTTTAAATTATAGATGTACTACTTTTCAGGAATCCATTTGTTATGTAATGCAAGGTTCACCCACCTGGAGAGTGAAATGGATAATTAGCAAGTATATAACTGGGAAATTTAAAGTTTATTTCTGTGTTTATAGAAATATAGTATGGGTCTAAGAAGTTCCCTTATAAAAATGGCAAAGAGAGATACACAATTTATCAATAACTTCTTGATTTTAAAACCTTCCATGGGAGGGCATATAAAACTGCACACTTCAGAATGCATTAGGTTTTTCTCCCCTTTCTTCTAAAATACATAATTTCTGGCCTAGTAAAATAGACTTACATGTACACACAGGTGTCCCCACTACTAAAAACTCTGGTGTTTCACTTTACCATGCCTGTTTATGTAATTTGAAAGTGAAAAGAATAACTAAAAGCCAATTAATAGCCTAGAAATATTCACCACAACTGGGTAACTAAATTACTGATATAGAATAAGTATGTATGTTAAATTGGACGGCCCCTTTGATTTTCCGCATAAATGGCCATTTTCCCTGAAGAAAGAGTGTCTGGACCCAGTGCCAGTGATGTTCTTGTTAGGACTGTGTTGTGGTCTGAAGGGTTTCTCCAAAGAAACTCGCCCATCTAGAAAAGGGAGTCTCTGTCGGTGTACTGCCCTGCTGAACCCTGCATACAAGTCCATATGTGCCCTGCGACTAGCCTAGATGTCTCTAGCTCGAGTTTTAAAAACTCTAGAAGTGCCCGGCAAGTGTGGCTCGGTGGTTGAGTGTTGACCTAAGAATCAGGAGGTCACGGTTCCCCAGTGTGGGACGTGCAGGAGGCAGCCGATCAATGATTGTATCTCATCATTGATGTTTCTCTCTCTCTCTCCCTCTCCCTTCCAATCTGAAATCAATAAAAATATTTTTTTTTAAACTCTAGAAACAACAACTTCCAACTCCATGCAATCTGTGTTCTCAAAGAGCCATCTATATATATAAAAGCCTAAGCGACCAGATTACCGGACAACCGTTTGACCAGTCACTATGATGCACACTGACCACCAGGGGGCAAATGCTCAACACAGGAGCTGCCCCCCTGGTGGTCAGTGCGCTCCCACAGTGGTAGCGCCACTCAGCTGACCAGGATGAATGGGGCCGGGATGTGTGGGAGCGGCTCCTCCCCGGATCCCCGCAGACCACTCTGAGGGACCCCACCAGTGTATGAATCGGTGCACCAGGCCTCTAGTCAAAAATAAGAGTGAAAGCTACCTTCCTGCCGTCATGAAGTTGCTGCTAGCCCTAAAGAAAGATAAATTTTACATTTGTTCTTTGCATATTTTTAAAACAGACATGTCAACATTGACCTCAACATAGATATTTGCCCTAGATCACGTAAACTGTTTGTTGGACAGGTGACATTAAAAATCTCAGAATGCCATTTTTGTAAAGGATCTTTTTAGGGATAGATGTCATCTGATGCTTCCCTTGCTCGCCTCCATTTTCAAGAAGCATTTGAGCACCTATCTTTATCCCGACAGGAATCCACTTGATGCACTTTCAAATTATTTTTGTCACTGTCTGTGTGTTTTGTTTATTATGAACCGTTTTCACGGGATGACGAATTGTATGGAGACTCTACGTCAGTTGATTCTTGTGAATATGTCTGTACATAGACTGAGCACTGTATTTATTTGTACATAGGCTGTTTGGGATAATGTGTTTCTGTCACCTGGTCTTCACTCTGATAAAGGGTGTTTCTTCACTGTGTTCATGTTACACTTTCCACACTCTTGTGCTTCTACTACTGGTAATCAACATAGAATATCACTCTATGTAACTAAGTCTCCTCCGTGTGAAATATAACAGTAATAAAATTGACTCCAAATAGTGTTGTTGTTGTTGTTTGGAATAATCCTTGCCTTCAGCTAATCAGGACTCCCAGGAACTCAAAAATTGATACACAGTTGTGGACGCTTCACTGTGAGAATTCAAAAGAACAAAAGGGCAAACAGGGGTCACCGTTAGTTATAACCACCATTTATTCCCTGCATGCTTACTCGTGTCACTTGAGCTTCTAAATGTCTGAGGGAACCTTCTGCACTAAAAGGATGTCTCTAACAATTGGATTTTAATTCATTAAATATATTGAAATTGTAAATTCAAAAGCCTAGTGTTCCCTAAGCCTTTAAGTTCATTTTAGAAGTCTTATTATAAATCTAATGCTTTTATGCAAAAATAAGAATTCACAGCCACTTCTTTGATTATATTCAACTCACCGAGAAGTTTAAAATATTAAATTCTAAATAATTAACCCAATTTATGAATTACATTTTCCCAGGCACTTCTTAAATTTTACACATTTAACATACCTAATTCTCTCAACCACTCCAAAAGCCTGGCAGACAAACCAAAAAAACAAACAAATAATCTTCCTATGCACTTAACCAATTTCTATTAATCTGGTAAACAAATAAAATATAGTAAACCAGGTTACCTTAAATGATATTTAAATATCATTTACAAACTTAATAAAAGTCACTATGCCTTTAAAACTAATATTATGAGTCTAGTATAAATTTCAAATTGTAATTAGATTATCCAATAAGCCAGATTTGTTTCAAACACCTTAAACTGCAAAGACAACATATCCCAATGATTATAAAACATACCTGAACCACATCAAAGTATTCATACTATAATTTGATTTACTTCATTATCTCTATCTTTCTATAATGTCTTCCTCAGCTTTGAAAAGTCACTCAACTAATGAGCAGATTTACCATCTCTGACAGGATAAGATGATTGAGCCCAAGGCGCAATATCATTATTTATCATTTAAAGAATCAATAGCAGAACGTGGCGCGTGGTCCCTACACACTACCAAAACAGCCTACTGGAGCCAAGGGAAGTCATGTAGCCCTCGGGCTTTAAGTCAGATCTATCTCCTGCCCAGGCCTTTCAGCTGGAGTCTTTTGCAATCCAATGGGCATCATTACAGTTACTTTTTTTTTATTGACATCTCTTTCAAAGTGTTGTCTCCTTGTTTGAGTAGGTGAATTCTATAACCCCGCCTGGGTTACAGCCGGTTGTTCTGTACTACCGGAGTATGCAACTAATCTCTTCAGTGCTTGATTGGATTCTTCATCCTATTTATAGTTTTCTTGTCTATTCTGACCACAGTTCCAAACATTTTATTAATGCTAAGTGTTTTGCATGCATCATTTCATTTAATCTTCACAAAAACTCACTGGGTTGGGTACCCTTCTTAGTTTCCATTTTATAGACAGAAATATGAGGCCCGAAGTGGTTAAGTGACATGCATAAGGTCATGCAGTAAGTGTCAGAATTTTAAATTAAACCTGAGCTTTTCTGTTAACCAAATTTGAGGACACATAGTCAAGTTTTTTAAAAGTTTGAAATCCACACTCCTCTCCTCTCCCTTCCAAAATGAATCCCACTTCTCAGAGAAATAGATTTATGAACTACTTTATATTTAGGGAAAAGGTACGAGACATTTTGACCCTGCATTCAACCCAATGATATAAAAACTCTGGAGTTTGCCCCTAATGATATCTTCAATGTTTGAAAATGTCAACATTTTCCTCAGCATGATATTAATGCTTATTTCAAGCCATATTCATTAGGTTGATCAAAATCCTTGATTAGTTATCTATAGAGAACATTATTTTTCCCTCTTTATTTTATTGAAATTTTCATGGAAACATTACTTTTTGTGTGAATTTTAAAACAGGAACTCAGTTCATCACTTAAGTTTTGTTTTTGTATGCATATCAAAATTTTTATGAATCACAGTTGTTATTGGGAATCTTTCTACTGAGCCCAGTGTTGACTGGTACAATTTTACAGACCTAGACTTCACCATGAAAATTTAAGTTTTCCATCAGTATTTCATTCACAGCTCTGTAACAGATTTCACTCTTTGGATATTATATTGCTAAAGAAAAGGCCATAGTATACCCTGGAATGGCTGTATTTTCCCAGAACGCCTGCATCTTTTTTGAAGGACTGGTTTTTAAGCTTGACCACAGTGAAGATTTATGGCAGTGATAACACCTGGGTTTCTAGAGCACATCAGCCCTTGTTTATTTTTTTCCTACTGCCAATCTTTTCGAATTCCATTTTCTAAACTTATTTCTGATTTTAGTCTCAGCTTAAAGTTGTATGTTACTAAAATCATGAGAAGTCTCTACTGAAACAGCAACCAAAAAAATCAATTGTGATATGATTGATTGACTTATAAAATGTTAAAGGAAAACATTTCACCTGAGTAATTTTTACTACATGTTATCATGGTATAATTTGTAAAAATAAAAATGAACGACACAAGAAAAACATTCACACAACTACTTATGTTACCAATTGGCCTGCAAATATCTGTATAATTAATGGTTTTTTAAAAACACTCTCTAGTTGTCACAAATACCAAGATACTGGAATACAAATGCATTGATAGTTTCAAACATACAGAAGTCTTGATACAAAGTGTGCTATTATCAGAGTCCAGAACTGTTGGGAAGACTGACCTTGGTCCACCTCTTCTATGCAGCTTTGGGCAAGTTACTCAATGACTTTGCATCAGCAGTCCCTTGTCTATAAAATAATACTGGGGTATTACTGCCCCACCATGGTTGTTGGAAAGAGTAAGTGGAATCATACCTCCATAAAGTGCCTGGCTCATAGTAGGCTTTTAGTAGATGTCAGTTCTCTACTCCCAACCTTATGTGATCTTAACAAGTTATATAAGCTCTCTAAGACTGATAAAATCTCTTAAATGGGTCTTTTATTGGGATAGCTGAACACTTTATAAGCTTAAAGATTACAAGAATAGTAATGTTGGTCTCAGTATTCTCATACTACACACCTGAGAAAACTAGACGTATCTTCCTGGGATGCCACTGTTCTTGGTCTCCCACATACCCTTACCCAGCAGTGTGCCAGGTGACCTGGGGATCTAAAAGCCCAGCCTGGTTAGTAACCACACACCAGAAAGGACTCCCTTGGAGCCCAGGTGTCAGGCTCATCCAGAGCATAACAAATTCTGGGCTGCACCAAAGCCCCCAGGATTCCCACATCTTTTGGAGGCTTCGGTGATCTATACTTTTGAAGAACATACTGAAATACTCAACTTTTGCTTGGTCAATCTTGCCTCGTAGGCTAGCTCACACATTAAGCACATCCTGTGTATTTCTAGGGCAGACCTAAAGCATTTCAAAACCCAGAGTTGGCAAACACTCGGTAAATTATGCCCCCATGTCTCCCTCACCCACGGCAGACAGCAACCATCAGTCACAGCACCGTTCATTTCCCTGTACTTTTTCAGCCTCGCATTCCAGGCAACCACTACTGATCAGTCCCACTGGCATGCAAGAGAAACCTAATACATGAGGAAACTGAGGAATAATTAGGCAGCGTTACTTTCCTGAGGTCACACTAAGCAGTTGAACTGGATATTAGGGTCTGGTTTTTGTTTTGTGTATAGTCTTTGCTGCAATAGCCAAAATGCATCTGGGGAGGGGGTGGTTCCCAAGTTGCCATGGGTGTTGTGCATATCCAGCCATGATGCACAAGGTCATGATGCACAAGGTCATGGTGCACAAGGTCACGGGGTTGAGGGTTTACCGCTAGAGAACTGCGATAAACCTTCTCATGTAAAAGACTTAAGTGGGGTCATTAGGTACATTATAACCAGACAGTGAATAATTGGCTTCTAATTAGTGAGAATGGTGTAGGATAAAAAGAAAGGTCTTTGCTGCTAGGATTTAGTAATAGAATTTTCAATAATAAAAATCACCTAAGGGACAAAAACAAATAGAGTTGTGCCCAAATTTGGTCCCAAGCAGTGGGAAGGCAGGCATACTATCTGCTGCCAGGAGCTAATGACCCGAGACCTTGAAATAGAATCGGGCCAGGCAAGGTTGTAAACATTCGAGCTTTCCTGTCTCCTCTGAGTTCCCTCAAATGTGCAATCAATTGCAGTAGCAATCCACCAGATAGGAAAAAAGAAGAAAAAAAAATGTCTTCCACAAGGAAAGTAATGCCGTTCGTTCTCAGTGGCCTGATTCAGGGAGAGCTTGTAGGAGAGCCTGGGAGGAGGGGGAAGACCCAGTCTCCAATGTCCACAAATTCCCCGTTCATCCGGACCATGGCCTGGAATTTCAACCTAGGGCTCCAGCTCAGTGATTCTCAACCAAAAGGCTGCATCAGAAGGGATTTCCAAACCACACGTGCAAAACCCACCCCGCCTCTAGGTGCCCTCTAACCTCTCAGAAGTGTGCTCTCCCGGGCGGGAGCCTAATAGCAAGGGAGTGCCCGTAACCCGCAGCAGTTGTTAGGTGGAAAAAGGAGTGAGAATCCTACTCTGGCTGGTGTGGCTCAGTGATTAGTGTGTTGGACCACTGACCAAAGGGTCTCAGGTTGGATTCCCAGTCAAGGGCACATACCTGGATTGCAGGTTCAATTCCTGGCCCTGTGTGGGAGGCAACCAATGGATGTGTCTCTCTCACATCTCTCTCTCTCTCTCTCTCTCTCTCTCTCTCTCTCCCCCTCCCTCTCTCTAAAATCAATTGGGGGGGGGATATCATTGCGTGAGAATTAACAAAAAAAAACAACAAAAGATTGAGAATCCTGTTCAGCCAAGGCCCGGATCTCTGTGAAAATCACAACTGGCTCTAGGAGGAGCCCGTGGCTTCTAGTTTTTCCAAATGACCAAGAAGAGTCCCTTGTATGTATTCAAGGACAGGTGCTCAGGACCTGCACTGTGCCAGGCTCAGGCATCCGCAGGGGCCCCGGGAGAGCACGCTCAGCCTCCGCTCCCAAAGGCTGGGTGGTCTGAGGGGACCCATGTGTGACAAGGCAGGCCTTGTGCTGGAATAATCAGTCTAGAGGGTGGTTAAGAAGCCAGGCTGCCTGGGCTTGAGTCCCCGCTTAGGAACCGAGTGACCTAAACCTCTCCGTGTCTACCTTCCCCAGCAGAACCTCGGGAGCGCTGCTTCACGTGGGTTAAGGCGGTTAATGCGATTTGGAACCCCCCCCCCAGCACAGTGCCTATGTTACAGGCGGCAATATACCCCCGTCTGACAAATACACGCTGTAAGCAGGTGTCCCCCTGCCACCAGAGCTCAGAGCCAGGCCTGATTAACCCCGTGTGAGGGTTCGGGGAAAGCTTCAGACAAAAGACTGCTGTGAGCTGGGGCTGAAGGATGCGAAGTCTAACGGAAACACCTGTACCGAGTGACGGGTGGAAACAATGTTCCGTGTTGGGAGCTGGCAGGGTAGGGTCTGCCGGGGAGTGGACGGATAGAAGCTGTCAAGGTGGGCAGTACCAGATGGGGGGTGGGGGGGCCTGCCCCACCCCCAAGCATCCTGGACTCTCTCATGCCCCTGCAGGGTCTTCGCCAGCATGTGACATGGTCACACTGGGGCTTGAGAAAGCCCTGTGCACATACTGAAGAGAAATGATGCCTTGGGTTTCTTTCCCAGGGATGGGCGGGGTAGAGAAGAGACCGGATCAGTGTGAGCGGGTAAGCTGGGAGGCTGGGCGAAGGCCATGCAGGCACGGCTCAGCCTCAGCCACTGCGCCTCGCAGGTGTGCGCTTTTACAAACCGCAGGCAGGGGCCGCCACGTCAGCAAGAGGTTCCGACTCACGTTGCTGCGAGACTTTGCTGAACGGTGGTCCAACACGGAACCTGCAATACCTCTGAGGTACCCTGTACGCTGTTCTGTTTCTCTGTGATTTACATGCTTGTGATGAACAATCATCTTGAAAGGGTGTCTGGGTCTGGGAGAAAGCTCTTAGTACTCTCAGTCGTCTGCGCCTCCATGTGAACAGGGGCAAGTTTTGATGGGACTGAAGGGGGAGGGTGCTTGAGGTGTGCGAGGGGCCAGGAAAGTAAAATTAAGGAGAGAAAAGGCAATGAGGGCTGGAAGGGTCGCCAGAGCCTCCTTCCCCTCCTGCACGCTCACCCCAGGACTGCCCTGCGCCCTGCTAGCTCCTGGGTGATGAGTATTTTCTGGGGTGAGCTGCTGTCTGAGATGTGGGTCTAAGATGTGCCAAGCTTGTGTCCTAGCCTCAAGGGCGAAGGGTGCACCCCAGGACCTGGCCGTGGGCAGCAGCAGGGTTACAGCAGAAGGTCCAAACTGCACGGGCTCCTGCGAACCTGCAGTGACCTCCAGGGGCTCAGGGGGGAGTTGGGCCTCTGTGAGCTCCAGGAGCGAGCTGTCAGGAGTCCCTGATGATCGGCAGGTGCTGCCTGTTTCACAGAGAGAAGATAAATGGAAGGACTTGTGTGCGAGACACCATTAGGGAGTGAGCATGCGCCCGAGAGAAAGCACTAGGGAAACTGACTTCCAGGAACGTGCAGGCCAAGCCGCAGCGTTTTCTCGGAAGGGAAAGAGTTCTTGCTCTACAGCAGGGTTAAGTGACTGAGCCTTCCACCAGGCGTGAGAGCTAGTGATTCTGAGCTGCTCTGTGAGGGACTAAGCACGCCCCTTCCTGCATCCCCTTCCTGCTCCTGCCTGGATGGGGGGGGTGGGGGGGGGTTTCAAGCTGCCGACCTAGAAACCTCTGGCTTCTCTGAGCTTTATCTAACCCTCTCCCCTCCAGTCCTTATTCTCTCTGCCTGTTGGGGTGGGGGGCAGGGGACTATCACCTGTCAGCTGCTTTGACACCTGCCATAGTTGGCAGGGACTAATTTAATGACAAGAGACTGACTCCGATTCTTTCTGGGAAGAAGCGTTTAGGGGACAAGGAAGCAAGAGAAGAAATGCGGGCTCGGAGCCGGCGAGGGGGGCAGCAGGCACAGGCCTCCCAGCGGCCGCCTCCGCTGTAGTCACTGAGCTCGCTGAGCCTGCAGGTGCCCGGGCCATGCTGGGGGGAGGGGGGGACACTGACCCCGCTCCTTCCTGGGCATCAGCTGCAGGGCAGCAGGGGCACTTTGAGATGATCTCTTCTAGTGGCGACTGCCAAAAAGAAGGGCAAGGTGGCAGGGAGGGAGGGAGGAGAGAGGCCAGGCCGGCTGCCACCTCGGACACTTGAAATGAGGCCAGGCAGCTCTCGGTGCTGCTGTCCTCTACCGGGAAACCGACAGGCTGGGAAGATGGGCTGCCTGCGTTTCCTTCAGGAAACCCGGAAGTAACAAAAGGGAGAAGCAGAGGCAGGGGCAGCCCCAGGGGCAGAGGCCAAGCGGACTGAAAGCAAACTGATGGCCGATGGGTCCTCAGTGGTTCTGCCTAAGAAGGAGCAGTCCTGACGCCCGCGGGGGAACAGGAAAGGGTGTGCAGGTGGTTTGGTTTGTTGCCCGGCTCTGGAGCACCACCTGGCATTTAATGGGCAAGGCCCAGCCATGCCAACGCTCCTTCCACGTGGGGGAAGTCCGGCACATTCAAGAACCACTCCTCTCCCATGAAAAGCACCAAGCCCTTGCCTCTGCCGCCGCCCCAGGCCCCTGTTCTCACACACGGGGACTCCTGGGCTCCCACATGCATGTCCCACAACGTCCACCAAACCCAGGCTGAGAAACAATATCAAACGTGACGTGTGGCCAGTCCTGGACGCTGTCTGGTGATCATGTACTGTAGATACTAGTGCAAAAGCGGGCACTGAAATCACGCGCTGCAGCTGGGTTTGAGATGACCCAGAATAGGCGTGTATTCATCTTTTGTAACTTTGAGAATGAAATCACAATTGTTACTATGTCGTAAGGAGCACTCACACCCTCAGGAACACGCCCATGGGCCGCCTCAGTGTGGCCCGAGGATACAGACGATTTAACCTTTGCCAGGGAAGGTGCCCCAGCTCCACAACTCAAGTGCGGCTGCGCAACACCTGGGACTCAAGTGCACGTTCTCAGGAACTTGGGGGGGGCGGGGGGGGGCAGCGATGTTTACCAGGCCCTCCGGGTGATTCTGATGCTCATTAAATGTGGGAACCACTGAGCATATAAACGTTCACTTGAAACTTAGGTCTCTTATTTCCGTGACAAATGTTGCTGGTTGTTAAGGCAATGACTTGTTGAAGGCAATGACTGAAAGCATAGAGGAGTGAGGCGTAAGGCAGTGTGTGCAGGAGAAACCGTGCCTGTCCCTGCCCCAGAAGTCCCCTCCGTGGGCCTGGGCAGGCAGGATCTCAGGCCATCACAGGCCACCGAGGGAAGCATGATTCTCCTCACCCCCTGCCAGGCTCCAAGCTCAGACCACGTTCCCACGAGCGCAGGTGATCTAGGGGTAAGGAGAAATGGGTTTTGGCAGAAGGAGCAGGAGAAAGGGGGACAATGCTGGGTGAGCATTGATGCCAGGCCTCTCAGAACCTCTTTCCCTCCTCACAGCTCCCCTGTCAGGCAGGGAGCGCTACCCCACCCACAGATGTGAAACTGAGCCCTTCGGGGAGCCCAGTGACTCGCCTACAGTCATCAGCTCTTGGGAGCAATGAGATTTACACGCCGGCTCACAAACTCGGCACTTCCTCTAAATTCTCCTGAGCCACGTCAGCACTGTCTAAACCAGTGGTTCTCAACCTTCCTAATGCCGCGACCCTTTAATACAGTTCCTCATGTTGTGGTGACCCCCAACCACAAAATTATTTTCGTTGCTACTTCATAACTGTGATGTTGCTACTGTTATGAATCGTCATGTAAATATCTGATATGCAGGATGTATTTAGGCGACCCCTGTGAAAGGGTCGTTCGACCCCCAAAGGGGTCGTGACCCACAGGTTGAGAACTGCAGGTCTAAAAGAACTGTCGGTGATGATGGAAGTGGCCTTCATCAGTAGCCACCAGCCACATGTGGCTAGTCGGCACTTACATTGTGGATGGTGCGACCGGGGAAGTAAATCTTGGTTTTGTTTCTTTATTTTAATTTATAAAAGCCGCACGTGGTTAGTGCCTGACCTCTTGCACAGTGGAGGATCGCACAGTGTTGTCCAAAGACACCACGAGAGTGGAAGTGTTCACCCAATGTAATCCTCAGGGGGGAAAAACACACAAGAGCATTGGTACAGCCAGCAATCATTATTACTCATTCATCTTTTCTTAATGGAAATGGTGACAGACTCTTCACAGTGTCTGACTTTAGGAAATACAATGAATCCACAGACTCCGTTAGTCAGAGTTAAAGAGGCCTGCCTGCTGCAAATGTTGGCAGCCAGCAGAGCCAGGGATGGCAGCTGGGAGGTGCCCTGTGCCCCGGCTAATGGATTGAATGAGGACAGTAAATGCAAATGGGACCGTTTCGGCAGCTAATCTTTCCTTCGCTTGACAGGCTCCAGAGACACCCTGTCTTGCTTCTCCTAATAACTGTTCTTCCAAATGCTAAGAGGACATCGTCAAATGGGTGCACCGTGGAGTCTGACCCTTGCAATGACGTTAGCAGGGATGACAGTGATAGAGTCGTTGCTCAGTGCTGGGCAAAGCAGTCTTCCAAGATGTCAGAGTAGCCAGCCATATGCAAGAAAAGATCAGAGGGCATGTCCCCTGGTTAGCATAGCTGGCATCTGTCCCTTGGCCATTTAGTGCCCACGTAGATGGGAATCCCAGCCCAAGGGGCTGTTTAATAGATTCCAGAACAGGTGAAAGACCACTCCCCCCCACCCCACCCCCTGTTAAGGGACCAATGGAATAAGATTTTTACTTCTCTTATCAGCAAGTAAGATCCACTATAGGATTCTACTCCAGATCTTCTCATTTGCCTTTGGAACTAAGATTCCTGGTCCTTCTGAATGAAAGAAGAAAATCCACAACGGCTGAGGTGGAGAAAAGCCTTCTCGGTGTACTCTGCGAAACCAGGGCCTCAGGCAAAACCCTCAGCCAGCAGGAAGGTGGAGAAGCAGATGGCCATGGGACTAGGGGGTCTGAGATGAGCCCCAGAGCAGCAGGGAGGATTGGAAGAAATTCTCAAAGTGAGGTATCAGGGCAGCGGAGAGCAATGTAAAGGGATGAAGGAAATAATAGTAAGCTCTCCTTGTCCTCAGATGTGTATGGATCTACAACCCTAGAGCCGTGGTTGGCAAACTGCAGCTCACGAGCCACATGCGGCTCTTTGGCCCCTTGAGTGTGGCTCTTCCTAAGCCTCAGGAGTACCCTAATTAAGTTAATAACAATGTGCCTACCTATATAGTTTAAGTTTAAAAAATTTGGCTCTCACAAGAAATTTCAATCGTTGTACTGTTGATATTTGGCTCTGTTGACTAATGAGTTTGCCGACCACTGGCCTAGAGGAACTCGGACAATAGCACCATGTGCCCATCCACAAGTCACAGCTGCAATCGCTCCCCCTGGTAGCAGCTTGGATTTTTTGAGAGGGTTTTGGTCCTTGGTTAGTCAGTTACTGCCTTTTATTTATTTTACTTTTTTCAGTTACTGCTTTTTATATCTCAAGTTCTCCGTACGTTTAGTCCACGCGAGATAATTAGGTTGGCAGAGTTGGCTCTTTCTGACTGATAAGGAAAGATGGCGGGTGAAGGTCCGGCTCCTTTTAAAAAGCTTTGTTTGTGGAACTAGAGCTTCTTTCTAAGATACAGGCAGTGATTCTCAAAGGCTGAGCCTGGCCGCCTATGGGAAAGTTACCCGGGAGAATTAGTAAATGAGAGGTAGAGGGCAGAGGAAACGAATTTCATTTTTAACAAGAATTACTCTCCCCACCCCGTCCGGGTGTGGTTCTTGTACAGCAGTCAGAGGACCATGCACCTCGGGCTCCCTCCTCCCCTCCGAGGTTCACCCGTCTCGGGAGGGAGACATGTCACACGCAGCGTGTTTTTGCGCAGCAAGCACTTGACACTGATTTAAACAGGAGCAACTGGTGTCGGCATTGCCCACGCATGCTCTTACAGGGTTTACTCTCTGACGGAGTCAAAAACAAGCCCCTCGGTTAAGAGATCCTATTTGTGCCTATGGTTTTACTTGTAATTGGTTTCACATCATTCATTTTAACTAGATGACTTTCTGCCTCCAGTTGAAGAAATAAATGCATGTATGTGTGCAGATGTCCGGTGTCTTCAACAAAACCTAGGCACAGTTTGAACATTGATGACGTAGGATATATTTATTGATTTGAGAGAGAGAGAGGGAGAAAGAGGAAGAGAGAGGGAGAGAGAGAGAGAGAGAGAGAGAGAGAGATCAGTTGCCTTCCTTACACTCCCCGAACTAGGATCAAACCTGCAACCTGGGTATGTGCCCTGATCGGGAATCAAACCCGCAACCTTTGGGTGTATGGGACGATGCTCCAATCAACTGAGCCACCTGGCCAGGGCCGTTGATGACATATCTTAAAGGCAGACATGGGATTAAATAATCAACTCTGTGATGTGACCAACAGCTCAGTGGTTGTGATATTTATGCATTACTCCAACTGCCTTACAGATGAAAAAGTAGAAATATACAATATCAACATCGCACCAGACATGCAACTCATTGAAGTATTTTAATTGGAGTTCCTGGATTTTTGTGCTGTAAAATATAAAAATGTTATTAAGAAATAAAGAGAGACAGAGGGAGGAAGAAAGAGAAAGGTAGGGGGTAACACCTTTTTTTAATATGCTTTTATTGATTTTTTTTAGAGAAAGGGGAAGGGAGAGGGAGAGAGAGAAAGAGAAAAACATTGATCAGCTGCCTCCTGCATGCCCCTACTGAGGATCGAGCCCACAACCCAGGCATGTGCCCTGACCAGGAATCAAACCAGAAATCTCTTGGTGCATGAGATGATGCTCAACCACTGAGCCACACCAGCCAGGCCAGGGTGACGCCTTCTTCAGAGCACTTATTACAGTTTTCTCTCTTTGACCAGACTATGAACTCCTACAGGGCCCTGAGCTAGTCTATTTGCAAGAATTAGCCACTGTTACTTTTCTGCTTGTTTCCAGGTCTCTTCAGCAATGACTGTTAAGAGGTATTGACCCCTCCCTAGCACCTGGCCTGACCTTGTGACTTGATTTAACCAATTAAGTAGCGAAAGGGACATTATGTCAGTTCAGAGCCTAATCCTCCAGAAGCCTGGCAGCTTCCCCTCATTCGTTCTCTTGAATTGGCCCGGCCACCCCGTGAGTAAGTCCAGGCCACCCCCTGGAGGATGAGAGAGTGGGTAGAGCAGAGATGAACGACCCCAGCTCAGAACCTTCTAGACCAGCCAGCCCAGTGACCCAACAGCTGGCTGCAGCTACTAAGTTCAGCCAAGACCAGAAGAGCTGGCCAGCTGAACCCAGCCCAGACTGTTGACCCAGAGCATTGTAAACTAGTCCATAGGTTTTGTTTTAAAGCCAGTGAGTTGGGATGTTATGCAGCCAGAGCTGACTGATACAGGGAGGGGTTGTTTTGAGTTTACTTCATTTTTATATCTCCCACACCCAGCACAGCAGTAGGCACCATGTGGCACCCAATGAAGAAATGTCGGATAAGTAAGTGAAGAAATGAACAAATTCAGGCGACTGGGCGCTGATTAGCCTTTAAGTTTCTCACTGTTCTGAGGACCATGGGATAAAACATCACTCTTCCTTGGGCTCTAAAATTAAGAACATTTCAGCACTCTGCCTTTCCGACCGCAGTTAGTCCCGTATTAAGTAACAGGAGAGAATGGGTACCTCCCGCTCTGAAGTCTGAGGCGCATGCCTGTAATTCTCTAAAGAAACTCAAACCGTTAAGTATTTGCTTTTTGAAACTGCGTTCTCTGGAAATCCACTCCTTTAACCTATCTGCAGAACAACCCAGAAATGCAGGCTCCCCACGTCTCAGGCATGAGCCCCCTGTGGTGTGTTCCCTTCTGCAGAATTGTTGGCTATCTCTATCTGCTCAGGGACATAATGGGGGGGGGGCTGTGAGAAACAGAGTGAGGTGTCTGAGTGTGCCTGCATGCCACCTCCACACTCTGGCGGTCACCAACCTGCTGTTTATAATAGAGCTAAGCCCATACCTAAAGGGTTGAGCGTCCAGGCTCCAGCTAGCACCCAGGCAGGTGGCATGTGGGCATCAAGATCCATGAAGAAACCCCAAAACAATCTTAAAGAATAAAAACATAACCTTCAGAAATGTCTTCACTGCATATTTGCTTCTGTACTTACTGTTCATGAACTGTCACTATGAACAAGGGTGGAATTCGTGTAATATAACTGCTCAATGTGACAATAGGCTATTGTTTGCCAATTGATGATTCAACCTAATTATTTTACCACTTGTCTGTATTTGCACTATTTGTGAAATCATCATTCACTTAGATGTTAAACCTTTATCTGGATGGAACCCTTCACTTGTATGTTAGCATTTATTGATAGGATTCTTTTTATCATTGACCGATAACACAGTAGTATATGTCTCAAAAAAAAAATGAAGATACAGAAAAGATAACTAATCTGGATCTTCTTGGAAGAGCTTAATGATGCACAGCTCAGGACCTCTTGGGCCTGCCTGGGAAGAGAAGGGTACGGCAAGGTCTTGAGCATCACCACATAGGCACACCTGTGCACAGGGCCCATGCTCCCTTAGGTGGCTTCTGGTCTTAGAAGAGACTGGAGGAACACTTGGTAACCAGAGACCCGCCCCTTGCAAAGAGCATGTGTTTCAGGAACAGCTCAAGGCTCAAATCTGACGCTGAATCTAGAAATTACGCTTCTAGGAATCTAGTCTAGACATGAACAAAGAAGGATGTTTAAGGATATTCACTGCAGCCCTGGCTGTTGTGACTCAGTTGGTTGGAGCGTCCTCCTGTACACTGAAGGTGGTGGGTTCGATTCCCAGTCAGGGCACATATGGGAGCAATTGATTGATGTTCCTCACATCAATGTTTCCCTCTCTCTCTCTTACTCCCTTCCTCCCTTCCTCTCACTCATCAATAAAAACATATCCTTAGGTGAGGATTAAAAAGAATTTTTTAAAAAGGATGTTCACTGCAGCATTATTTATAACAAAGACTAGAAACAACCTAAGTATCCACTGGTAGGGATGTGGTTGACTAAAACATAGTACATTTATTCTGTTGACTGCTCTGTAGACATTGAAAGGACTGGAGCATTTCTGGTTGTGCTGCTATGGGAAAAGCTCTGAGCTATATTATTATGTGAAAAGATTAAAGTGTGGGATAGTGTGCATACCGGACTCCCATCTGTGTATATGCACACAAAATTGGATCAAGGTATACAAGAAACTCAATGGTGTTTCCATGTGGAGAACAGGACTAGAGAATCCTTCCTGCAGGTCTCACCGTTGCAAGTAGAGGGCTCTGAGGAAACGTTCTCT
>NW_005871269.1:15792-24010 GCF_000147115.1 Myotis lucifugus | reverse complement strand
CCCTGGGAGGGGCCCTGGGGAGCAGCTCCTTGGGGTGGGGGCACAACCGAACCAGGCAAGCAGGACAAAGGAAAGAAGTCAGCCTGCGCCTGAGCAGTCTTCTGCCAGGTAAGGGAGGCTAAGGGAGAGCAGAGAGTTGCCCAGCCTGTCTGCAGTGAGAAGACCTTGAGAACTCATCATTCCCCACTGCAGGGTGCTCGAGGAATCCAGAAACCAATGGGACAGTGGCCGGCTTCTTCCTCAGAGGGCATGAGTGCAGACTGCCAGGGAGTGCTGGGCACCCATCTGTTCCCAGGTTCCGTGTCCAGAAATCCATCCTGTAAGGCAAGCCAGGTGGGAAAGGAGAGGGCGAGTGTGGGAAGGGCATCCTAAGTACAGGGAAGAGTGTGCAGAAGGGCACAGAGACGCAGGAGGGCCTGGGATGATTCCACGAGTTTGGAGTGGCCGGGCTTCCCAGCATGTGGGCGCTGGTGCTGGCAGGCCCTAGGGCATGAAGGGGACAGGGGAGGCCAGCCTGACCTAAAGAACTTGAATTTCATCTTGAAGGTAATATGAAATCTTTTACTTTCAAATGGGGAGGAAGAATTTCTCACAGAGCCTAGTGAATGCTCAGTCATTGTTGGATGGATGAATTAAAGGGGAATTAATCTGGGTCCTACACTTTGAAGTAGTCTATTAGACTGCTGAAGCCTTCGATTTCAGCAGTCTATTAAGTTTGGGGGGTTCTCTCTCATTTTTTAATTATAGTAATAAAAGCAGCTACCATGCCTTGAGTGCTTATAGCAAGTACTGCCTCACTGGCTCTCAAATGTGGCTGCACCCTGGGTTTGCCTATGGAGGTTTTTAAAATGTTGATTGATGGCTTCCACAATCAGGAATTCTGATTTGATGGACCTGGGATTTTTGAACCTCTTCCAGCAATGCTAATATGCAGCCAAGTTTGAGACCCAAGGCCCTACCTCATTTAATTGTCACAACATCCCCTGGCCATAGACTCTGTCATTAGCCGCGCTGTACAAAATTGTTGTGCAAATACCCGTGTTGGAACATTGGGTGAGCTGTGCATTTGTGAAAGAGAGAGATGGGGGGGGGGCCTGTTTATGAGTCTAGGTAGAGATTATCAACTGTCAGACTTGCATAAATCTTAGGGTTAAGACTTATGCAGGTTTAACACAGAGGAAGGACCAGGCTGTTGTGTCTACCCAGAGCTAGAGGCACAGGGTGATGGCCCTCCATTCCCGGACCAGGAAAAGTGAGCGATAAAGGGGGAGATGGTGGCAATTCAGCTGAGGAAGGTACAGGAGTGACTGCCGACAAACTCTTCCCATTCTCCCGCCAGAAAAAGCAGCTGGCTGCTCTCTTAATAATGCTTTGTCTTCCCCAGAAGAACGAAAACACTTTCTGCATAGAGATGCTTCTTTTAGCAGCCACAGTGTCTGGTTTCAAAGGCAGGGGAGGGAGGGAGGGAAGTAGGAAAGACAAATTTTTCATGACTTTTCCTCCTCAAATTTGTTAAGCGAATGTGATAAGGAAGATACATGTTACTGATGTATTAGCAGTCAAGGAGAACCTGGGTGTCTAGAGCTGGGAACAGCATTAACAGTGCGTCCAATCCCCATAGTGGATGTGGCCAGTCAGGGGACGCCAGGGTGTGGTACCACAGTTGGTACCATAGGACCAGGGGGTAAAGAGCCCTGGGGTACAAGCTGTTTGGAGGGACGACTGTACCCCTGGGGAGGAGATTCAGCTTCCACGGGAGCCCCTGTGTCACACCTGAGAATTGCTCTCTTTACCCAAAGCTGCAATGAAAAACTTCAGTGGGTAGAACACCGTCACTGAGACTAGAGTTTGGCTCAAATGGCAAAACTGGCACCCTCTCTCATAGAGAACACTTCTGGGAAACACTTAAGGTCGGCGAGGGCTGAGGGATCTTGGGTGTTAGGGACCATCGACAGAGAGCAATTCTGAGCCCCTCACGTGACTGTCCAACCTGTCCACTAGCTCCGTCCACTGAGAAGGTTAGAAGCAATGACCAAGCCACCAGCTGCGATCATCCCTCGTTAGGTCTTGAAATGCAGTGTCTCACTAAAATAAATAACTACACAGGGAGAGAGGAAAAGCAGGGCTCCTTCCAGTACTGGCTGAGCCCAGACCCTGGAACCTGTCCTACTGGATAACAAGGAAACTACCAGTTTCTAGGGTCATGTCAAAAACATTCAAGAACCCACGTGAAGAGACTCTCACTGGCCAAAGATGGAACAATTTGAGGACAAGCGTTAATAATCGCAAGGGCTTTGAAATCCATCAAATATGTTGAAATTCATGAGTTCATAATTACCTATAGCTGGTCCTTTTTGGAGGATGACAGGGAACCAATTTTGTAATCTTGAAAAGCACTAAATTAAGGGGAGAGAATCAAAGAGGTATCCTGCTTCCCCTATATGATCCTTATCACTAAATAACCAATAATAGATGAAGGGAATTTTCTCTTTATAAAAGAACTCTAACTTCCCTAGCCAGTTTGGCTCAGTGGATAGAGCATCAGCCTGCAGACCAAAGGGTACTGGGTTTGATTCTGGTCAAGGGCAGGTACCTTGGTTGCAGGCTCCTCCCCGGGTCAGGGCTTGCAGGAGGCAACCAATTGATGTGTTTCTCTCACATCAGTATTTCTCTCTGTCTTTCCCTCTCTCTTCCACTCTCTCTAAACATCAATGGAAAAATATCCTTGGGTGAGGATTTAAAAAAATACATTTTTAAATAAAAATAAATAAATAAAAGCACTGCAACTATTAAATGAAAAGGGAATGACAGAATTAGAATACCACTGTTTTGCAAACCCCAGTAAATTACGAGGTACAGGCATTAGGTAAGCATCAGTGGCTGCCAACATCACTTGCATCATAAAAAGAGAGACGACCAGACATTATGTGTCTCCTGAAGTCTTGCCAAGGAAATCGAACCTGAGTCCAAGCCAGTTTCTAGGTCCAGCTCCCCATCTGCAGGAGCGTGGTGAGCTATTGAGGACTATGCAATCAGCAAATCACACTGCAGGGACTTCCACAGGCCAAACGGACCAGGTTCTCCCACAGAGAGATTAAAAGAAAAATATAGAGATAGGCGGGGAAACCTGTAAGATAAACATTGAAAGAGACTTAAAAGACACATAAAAGCTTTGTAGATGTCCAGAACTAAACTTAGTGTTTATAATGCACATTTGAATAAAAAATAAAAACGTTATAAAAATGGGATATAGATTACTTGTTGGGGGAGAAAGGAAGGGACCTGTGGTTTGAATGGGGGACCTAGGTGGGCTCCTGGGATGGTGGCAAAGGTTATTTCTTGACCTAGTGGTGGTTACATAGCTGTTTGCCTTGGAATAATTCATTAAGTCACATTGGTATGGTTTTCTGTATTTGTGTTTTGTTTAAAAAAACTTTTCAAGCCCTTCCCTAATAGAGATATTCAAAGCATGAGAGCTTGAGGGCCTATGGAGAGGGCCAGGTGGCAAGAGTCTGAGGGTAGGCTCTAGGAACTCAGAACATCCCCAGCTAACAGCCAGCAAGAAAACAGTCCTTCAACCACAAGGAATTAAATTCTACCAACAACCTGCATATACCTGGAAGGGAACACGGAGCTCCAGATGAGAAAGTAGCCTGGTTGACACCCTGATATCAGTCTTGTGAGACCCTGAGCAGAGAAGCCAGCTACACTAGGCCTGGATTTCTGACCTACAGAGCTGGGAGGTGATAAATAGATGTGTTTTGAATGCTAAGTTTATGGTATTGTGTTATGCTGCAGTAGAAAAATAATACATAGAACAAGCTCTAAGCTGCAAAAATGATACTAATAAGACAACCTGAATGCAGTAGTGTAAGTGGGTCTTTTTTATTATAATGTTCATCATAAATAGGAAAAAGTTAACAGCAGCAAAGCACTTTAGATTTTTCCAAAGTGCAATAGGGGAAAGAAAGTTTTCAGATATGCTAAAAATAATTCTAATTGCTATCAGTTGGGAAGAAGCTCTCAGTCGAAAGAGGTCTTCTGTATCTGAAGAAGCATAATGAACCCTCCCCCTCACCTTTCAGGCTCCAAAGACACAAGTGGCTGAATAGAGACTATTGTGGGGGGAGAGTGAATTGTCTTCTTCCTCCCACTCTCACCCACCCAGAAGCAATTAGTGACAGAGAACAAAGAAAGCCACGTGCCTTCTTGTTCTAAGACTGGAGAAAATGGAGCCAGGTGGGGCAGGGAAGTGTCCTGAGAAAAGTCGGCATCACGGGAACCATTTGACAGAAGCCAGGCAGTCCCTTCATCTAATATTGACCATGAGCAACATTAACAGACTGATGGGTGAATTTCTAGACCTAATTTCTTTTTTTAACTTTTTATTGATTAAGGTATTACAAATGTGTCTTTATCCCCCCATTGCCCCCTCATGCCCCCAGTCTTGCCCTCACCCTCACCCCCTGCATCCATCGCTTATGCTTATATGCATGCCTACAAGTCCTTTGGTTGATCTCTCCCCCTTACCCCCACCCTCCTCTACCTTCCCTCTGAGGTTTGAGCATTTGATCGATGCTTCTCTGTCTCCAAATCTGTTTTTGTTCATTGGTTTATGTTGTTCATTATAGTCCACAAATGAGTGAGATCATGTGATATTTATCTTTCTCTGACTGATTTATTTTCTCTTAGCATAATGCTCTCCAGCTCCATCCATGCTGTTGCAAATGGAAGGAGTTCCTTCCTTTTTACTGCAGCATAGTATTCCATTGTGTAGATGTGCCACAGTTTTTTAATCCACTCTTCTGCTGATGGGCACTTAGGCTGATTCCAAATCTTAGCTATTGTAAATTGTGCTGCTATGAACATAGGGGTGCATATATCCTTTCGGATTGGTGTTTCTGGTTTCTTGGGATATATTCCTAGAAGTGGGATCACTGGGTCAAATGGAAGTTCCATTTTTAGTTTTTTGAGGAAACTCCATACTGTTCTCCACAGTGGCTGCACCAGTCTGCATTCCCACCAGCAGTGAACGAGGGTTCCTTTTTCTCCGCATCCTCGCCAGCACTTGTCATTTGTTGATGATAGCCATTCTGACAGGTGTGAGATGGTACCTCATTGTCGTTTTTATTTGGATCTCTCGATGATTAGTGACTTTGAGCACGTTTTCATATGTCTCTTGGCCTTCTGTATGTCGTCTTTTGAAAAGTATCTATTTAGATCCGTTGCCCATTTTTTGATTGGGTTTTTTGTCTTCCTTTTGTTAAGTTGCATGAGTTCCCTGTAAATGTTGGAGATTAAACCCTTATCAGAGATATTGTTGGCAAATATGTTCTCCCATGCAGTGGGTTTTCTTATTGTTTTGTTGATGGTTTCTTTTGCTGTGCAGAAGCTTTTTATTTTGATATAGTCCCATTTGTTTATTTTCCCATTAGTTTCCATTGCCCTAGGAGCTATGTCAGTGAAGAAATTCCTTCGGCATATATCTGAGATCTTGCCGCCTGTGGATTCCTCTAATATTTTTATGGTTTCCTGTCTTGCATTTAAGTCCTTTATCCATTTTGAGTTTATTTTTGTGTATGGTGTAAGTTGGTGGTCTAGGTTCATTTTTTTGCATGTGTCTGACCAAGTTTTCCCAGCACCATTTATTGAAGAGACTGTCTTGACTCCATTGTATGTTCTTGCTCCTTTGTCAAATATTAATCGAGCATAGTGGTTTGGGTCAATTTCTGAGTTCTCTATCCTATTCCATTGGTCTATAGGTCTGTTCTTATGCCAGTACCAGGCAGTTTTGAGAACAGTGGCTTTGTAATACAGCTTGATATCTGGCATTGAGATCCCTCCTACTTTGTTCTTCTTTCTCAGGATCGCTGCAGCTATTCGGGGTCTTTTTTTATTCCAGATGAATTTTTGGAGAGTTCTTTCTAGATCTGTGAAGTATGCAATTGGTATTTTAATGGGGAGTAGACCTAATTTCTAAGTGTTCTTCTTCTCTTTGGTGTCTAGTTGATGCCTGACCAAGAAAATTGGAAGGCTAGATAACAAAGTAGCATGTTTTGAGTACCTGGGAAGCATTGAGTACTGTGCCAGATACTTTTACATTGTAATTCCAGTTAATCCTCATGGCCATCTGTATTCGTCAGGGTTCTCCAGACAGGGGTGTGTGTGTGTGTGTGTGTGTGTGTGTGTGTGTGTGTGTGAATATATTAATTTATTGTAAGGAATTGGCTCACATGGTTAGGGAGGCTCCCAACTCCAAAATCTGCAGGGTGGACTGGCAGCCTGGAGACCCAGGAGAGCCAATGTTCCAGTTCAACTGCAAGATCCATCTGCTCTAGAGCCAGGAAGCACCAATGTTGCAGATGGAGTGCAAAGGCAATCTGCTGGAGAAATCTCTCTTGCTCGAGGGAGAGCCAGTCTTTTGTTTTATTTGGGCCTTCAACTGATTGTAGGAGGCCCACCACCCACTTTATGGAGGGCAATCTGCTTCATCCTAAATACACTCACAGAAATACCCTAAAGGTTGGCCAAATATCTGGGCACCCCACAGCCCAGCCAAAATGACACATGAAATGAACCATCCAGCCATCGGAGAGGTAGATACTCCCTCATTTTGCACATGAGGAAACAGGCTCCCAATTAAGGGACATACTCAGTAAAGTGGCTGGTTGGAGTTCCGGCTGCAATCAAACCTATAGCCTCTCTGACTCCAGGAAGTTGGGGCAGGGTGAGTATCATTGAATCTCGCCTGGAGAGAAAACCCAGTCTCCCCCACCTTCAGCAATACAGCTCACACTAGCATGTAATCAGCTAGCAAGATGCGAGCCCCTGCTGTGCTGTCAGGGAACTAAACTCACAGAGTGGAGACAATCAGACAGCTGCACAACGGCGTGGGGGTCTTGTTTTCTCTCCGGTGCAGGTGCTCAGGAGGGTGGGGGTGGGGGTGGGAGGAGCCACTGCCCTGATTCACACCGAAAGTGGGTCGCAGTGCCCAGGCCAGGGCCCAGGTCCGTCCACCCTGTAGGGCTGCAAGAACCTCTCGCTTCTCAGGTGACCACAGAGGAGAGGAAGCACTCAGACGGCGGTGAGCACTTACATTAAACAACTTTATGAGGGGGGCCGCCTGCTGAGGTCTGTCAGGCAAGAGATTAAGTATTGCAAAGCCTCTTCTTTCAGCAGGACTAGGAAGAAACCATTCCCTTAGCACACAAGGGGTCTAGGGAAGTCTCAGCGCCCCATCCGGCTTCCCGCACACATTGCCGTCCATCAGCCCTTGATCTGTGCCTCTAGTATGGTCGTGGGTCCGAGTCCCACCCTCTCCCACCTCCAGCCCCCACATTTGTCCCCAGGTCTGCGCGCCACACAGCACCTGCACCCGGAGGTTGGCTGCGAGGCCACTGGCGACACCTAGTGGCCAAGGCGGCTGCAGCAGCCGAAGTCAGATTTCCCCGGAGGGAGAAGACAGGGCTCAGGCTCTTGTGGTTTGAATATTAAAAAGAACGTGACTTCACTTGTGACTCGAAGCTGACCAAGGTGCACCTATGCTGAAAAGCACGGAAAGAGCCCTAGCCGGTTTGGCTCAGTGGATAGAGCGTGGGCCTGCGGACTGAAGTGTCCCAGGTTTGATTCCGGTCAAGGGCACATGCCAGGGGTTGCAGGCTCTGTCCCCGGTAGAGGGCGTGCAGGAGGCAGCTGATCAATGATTCTCTCATTGATGTTTCTATCTCTCTCTCCCTCTCCCTTCCTCTCTGAAATCAATTAAAAAAATATTTTAAAAAAGAAAAGCACAGAAAGACTAGTGGCCTTTCCTTGATTCTGGACCTCGGGAAAGGGCCAATTTCAGGGTCAGACCCCTGCTTAAGCCCCCTCCTGTCCCTCCTCCATCTATCTGTCCACTGTCCACTCCACCACTGTCCACACCACTTGGTCAGCACTAAGCATATGTGGCTATTTTTAAAAAAATTTTTTTTTATTGATTTCGGTGAGGAAGAGAGAGGGAGAGAGAGAAACATCAATGATGAGAGAGAATCACTGATCAACTGCCTCCTGCCCGCCCCCCACTGGGGATCGAGCCTGCAACCTGGGCATGTGGCCTGATCGGGAATCAAACTGTGACCTCCTGGTTCATTAGGTCAACGCCCAACCACTGAGCCACACCAGCATATGTGGCTATTTAAATCAAACTAATTAAAACGAGATGGAAAGCCTCCTTTCTTCG
>NW_005871269.1:14589-15692 GCF_000147115.1 Myotis lucifugus | reverse complement strand
ACTGGGCGGGAACTGTCATCTTTTTTTTAAAAATATTTTTTGTTATTTTTTGCAGAGTAGAAGGGAGAGGGATAGAGAGTTAAACACATCGATGAGAGTGCCGGAACCCGGTTTGGCTCAGTGGCTAGAGCGTTTGCTGCGGAACGAAAAGGTCCCAGTTTCGATTCCGGTCAAGGGCATGTACCTTGGTTGCAGGCATATCCCCAGTAGGAGATGTGCAGGAGGCAGCTGATCAATGTTTCTCTCTCATCGATGTTTCTAACTCTCTATCTCTCTCCATTCCTCTCTGTAAAAAATCAATAAAATATATTTAAAAAAAAAAAAAACATCGATGAGAGAGAAACATCGATCAGCTGCCTCCTGCACACCCCCTACTGGGGATGTGCCCGCAACCAAGGTACATGCCCTTGACCGGAATCGAAATCGAACCTGAGACCTTTCAGTCCGCAGGCCAATGCTCTATCCACTGAGCCAAAGCAGTTAGGGCCGGAACTGTCATCTTGCTCAATACTTCATTAGCAGGAACACACAGACTGACAGAGGAGTTGGTTGACACAAATTTGGCTTGAACTGGGGTTTTTTCCAGATGCCGCGTTACTGTGTCCCTCTCCCAGGAGCATGAGCCGCGTGGGCATGGGTGTTTCGCCTTCCATTTGTCTCTGGAGGTTAAGACGAGGCGTTCTCTCTCTTCCTGCTTTCTCTTCGAGAGGAACACCTTTCCCTTCGCGTGTCTAACAAGGGAAAGATGCTGGTGGAGATGTTTGGGATCCTCTGGTGTGGGACGAAGGAAGGCTCTTTCGGGACATAGACTCACCAGGTTCTACGGCAAAAGAGAAGTCCTGAACCAGGGGCCGCTGGACTGCCCACCAAGACCCAACCATCCCAGGGTGTCTTGGTACTTCGCTCATTCGCTCATTCCACCAACATTTACTGAGCATTTATTATGTGCCAGGGTACAGCCATGAGCTCAACACGGACCTTCCGCGATAGGGCTGACAGGGAAGGGGTGACCCCACAATGTAAAGAATGGTGCCACATAAGTATAATGGGTCCAGGTCAGCCATATACGATATAGCAGTTGCCTCACCCGAGGATATGTTTGT
>NW_005871269.1:0-14247 GCF_000147115.1 Myotis lucifugus | reverse complement strand
GAGAGAGAGAGAGAGAGAGAGAGAGAGAGGAGAGAGAGAAACATCGATGTGAGAGAGAAACATTGATCAGTTGCCTCCTGTATGTACCCTGACCAGGTATCAAACCCACAACCCTTAGTACCTGGGACGATGCTCCAACCAATGGAGCCACACAGGCCAGGGCTCCTGTACCAAACACTGAGCTCTCTGCTCACCAGAGGCCAGTGAGCCCCCACAGCAGCCGTGTTGGGCCTCAGGTACTGTTACTCTCAACTTCCATCGGTGCAAACACCCTCAGGAGGTGGAGCAAGGTGCTCAGGACCAGCACTGGTGCAGGGAGGAGCCACCGTCCCAGCCCTGGTCTCATTGAGGCCACCTGGTAGGAAAAAAGTGCATGTTGTCAGGAGACCTGAGTTCCAGGCTCAATTCTGTTACCAGGCCTCTGCATGGCCTTTGGAATAATCACAAATTCTTTCTGGGCTCGTTTTCCCTCTGTAAAATGAAGGGGTAATGCCAAGGGACAGTTGAGAGCCCTCCCAGTTCAACTATTTGGTGATCCTAGGATGCTAGGAAGGCCCTGTAGCTCTGCGGGTAGAGGAAACACACAAGCCACAGACTCTTCCAGTGGAAAAGACAGATACCATGTGACATGCCCCAGGCAGGGAAACAGAACTTGCTACACAGAGGAAGGGCACATAAATCAACCTTGGAAGGGTAGCAGGGGAGTAATCAGGGAGAACTTCCTGGAGGAGGTGATAGGTGAACAGAGTCCTCAAGGGCAAGAAGTAAGAGTGTTGAAAATCTAGAGAGGAAGAAAGACACGCTGGACAACAGGAATAGAAGTGCCGGAGCCTAGAGGGAGGGTGTTCTGTGTGGTGATGCAGTTTGAAAGGAGAGAAGTGTTCCCACGACTCAGAGGCTATTGTTGGACAGTCACTAAACTGTGCTGCTGATGGGCGATGGCCAATGTCACTGCTGAGTATGCACATCGGCAAGGTCACCTGTCACCAGCTTGAGATGTCACCCTGTGAGGAGCGCCATGAACATCCCCTGTGCCCTCACACGCGGCCTCTGTGGCTTACAAAGCCCTTTCACCCACCCGGACTCACAAAGCGGTTCCCAGCCCGGCCGGGGCTGCGAGTCCCAGGCAGAGCTCCCGCCTCTGCTCCACAGCCAGCCGGCCCAGGCCAGTAGTTGGCTGGCTGATAACCCCGGAGTAAAAGTAGAGAGGAGAGTGTCTATTGAGGGTGGCTTTGAAAGGCATTGGGGTGCCGTCCTGGCCTCCGGGCTGAGGGAGTGGAAGTCAGGGGTCAGAAACTCCGTGAGCATTTCTTCTCCATCGCTCTTCCAGATTAGTAGGTTCCAGACCACAGCATTGGGTTTATCAGAGTACCTGTGCTTTCTGCACTAGAAGAATCACTTGGAGCTGGAGGCCTGGCGGCCTCAGGAATCCAGGCCGGGCCCTCCTACTGCCCATGGACACAACCTGGGGGAGGAGTGGGTTCTGTGCCTTCAAACCATACTCCTGAGGAACCTCAGGACTCAGAACTCACCCCCGTCCATCTGGGGGCGGAACCTAAGGGACTGGATGGGCCAGAAGTTCTGCTTGTATCTGTTTTACGTACGGTTTCTATCAGAAAAACAATTTCTGCTGCTAAACAGTCCAAGGCTAGTCCGGCCTCTCTCCATTAAAGAAAACGAAGCCTGAGAGAGGAGAGCTGAAGGTATTGTAGGCGGCAGGATCGGGGTCAGACTGGACTTGGGTTCAGCAACCTTGGTACTTGAGTTCTGGGCAGGAAATATTTCAGAGCCAAGAATCAAACTATAAGAGAACATTTATTTATAAAATCACGGAGGTGGAAGAAGTCGTTCATAGAAGAGGTGGGCCAAGGAAGTGAGTTATGGAGGCAGAGGAAGGGCCCTAGGAGCCTGGGAGTGAGGAAGGTAATGGTAATGTGCCTAGGATGGGGGGAGGGGGAGGGGGAGGGGAGGGGGAGGGGGAGGGGAGGGGGAGGAAGGGAAAGGCGGGGCCTGCTCCTGGGAGGGAGCCTGCCCTGGGTTCTTCTCCTGAGGGTTTTAAGGGTGGAGGTTTTAGGGGAGGTCCCAGGGGAAGATAATAGAATATTCAGCAGTTTTCCGGGTGTTGTGGTCTCCACTGATTGGCCTGCACCAGGGGCCATTATCCAATGCAGCTGGTCCTGCGGTCAGCCATGGGGTTGCTGGTCTGGTTTTGCTGTTTTTCTGGGCCTGGAGCTGAAATACAACCGAGGCCTAGATGTTATCTCTAGGGAGGAAAGGTCAGGGGGTCCAAACGGCATATGCTGGGGAGGAAAAGTCACCCTGGGGGCGAGTCCCACCTGCGATTGTTTCTAGGCACCTGGGCTTTCCGCCCTGGTGGCCTCTGTGCCTGGCCCATCCTCCTTGCTCTGCTCACGTCTGACTAACTGCCCACCACAGTATGACCCAGGTCTCCTGGCCCCAGTGCTCTCTCCGCCATCCAGGTCCCCCCTTCACCCTCCACATCTAGGCTGTGAGATTTGCTTGTCTGCTGTGACCCCAACATTGAATACTCAAGTCACTTGCCAGGGTGCTGAGCCCCTCCAGGCACCCAGGCACTTGCGAAGGGTGTAATCAGGTAGTATGTAAAAGCCAAGTAACAGTTGATCAAACAAGATAATAGGTTTTCTCTATGACACAGGCGGTCCAGGGTTGGTATGGCAGCTCCACAGAACTTTCAGGAACCCAGGCTCCTTCCAATCCATGCCCCTGTCACCCCAAAGGGGTGATGCGTGCTTGTCCTTGTGTTCCCAGAGGGCAGCCAGAGCTCCAGACACCACATCCACATCCTTTGTAAAAAGAGAATTAAACTTAAGACTTGAAAGTATTGGGTTCAAATCCTGATTCTCCACCTAATATCAAAGTCAGAATACATTCCTGAGCCTGTTTTATCATCCAAAACAAATCATAATAATCATCACCTCACAAAATAGTCATGAGGAGTCAATAGGACAATTTATGTGAACGATAACTTATGGGATGGGCACTCAAGTAAGGTTTGCTTTAAGAAAATAACAATAATCTGAGGAAGAACACCAATTCTTTCACCGGCTAAAACTGGATATTCTTAAACACTAGAGGCCCAGTGCACGAATTTGCGCATGGGTGGGGTCCAGCTGGCCCACCCCGATCAGGCTGATCTGCTGGGCCTGCTGTGGGAAGGGGACGTGGGAGGTTGGCCAGCTGGCCCCACCCCTGGTCAAACTCCCAGTCAACCTCCTGGTCGAGGGGACAATTTGCATATTAGCCTTTTATTACATAGGATGGCTCATGGTCCATCAGTTAAAGATTGGAATTCTCAAGCCCCACACCCCCTGGCCAAGCCAGCGCTCTCTCCTGTCTGCCTCCCAGCTCTCTCTGTGCAAAGATCTCAGCAGAGCTAGAGGTCTCTTTCTCCTCCATACGCATCACAGAGCCCTCAGCAGCTAGCCCACACTGAATACAAGGCAGGCATTTGCTAAGTGTTGGTTCAAACTGTATTCCGTCTTAACGACGTGGGTTGTACTGGCATTTGACTTGTGTAAATGAAACTATTAATCCCCAAAGTTAAATTTAACTCCAGTGGATTAAGAAAAAACTCTAGATCACATTTATGTTAGGTTGGTTTTATATGCAGGAAAATATTTATTTTATGATATTTTTCAGATTTTTAAAAAATCTAATAAGATAAAAAAATTTTTTTTAAAAAAGCCTAGGGGATGAAGAACAAGGTTGTGTGGAAAGAGGAAAGAAATATAAAGGCATAGAGATGCTCTTTAAAAATCCAAGCAAAATAAAGAAAAAAATCTAAGGCAACATATTTGGACCCGGAAGAGGTGTAACTTGTGCAAGTTTTAAAACAATAATATTGAGTTCTGGGATGAGTAGCGATGGAGATGGGCTTCTCGTGTGCCACTGGTAGCAATACCCAAAAAGGCCACACGATGGCAATATTATTCCAGGAATCTCTCCGGTCTCACCCACCCTGTAGCTCCTGCTTTCTTATCTCTGGGGTGAGGAATGTCCGGCCGCCAGCGTGTAAGGCTGGAGAAATCATGTGGTCTGGTCTGGCCTTGCCAAGGCGTTAGGGGTGAGTTCATTAAATGTCTGGCCAATGATAGCAGGCTAATTTTTAAGTTGATAATTATGTTATAAATAGCCACATGGCCCTCGGTAGAAAAAGTTTCCCCACCCCTGCCTAGCTCATGTCATTAATGGCATTGTGTCATGCTCCTGGCCTCACCCTTCAGCCACTGTCCCTTCACCAGTCCTAATACGAAAGTAAACTCTACCGACTGACTTCTGACTGACTTCATGGTTATTCGTTCCAACAGGTTTATGATCTATCTCAATTGTAAAAGCAGCTTAAATCAAAAGTGTGATTTTAATGAGAAAACAAAATGCACAAACAAAAAAGCCTCACGTGAGGTTGATATTTCCCAGGTAAGCTGGGTGTGGCCAGGCCTGGAGGTGATCAGAGACGGAAGCGCCCACTTGAGACAAGATAACTTCTTAAGCTGGTGAGGCGGAGCCGGCTCCAGAGAGAGTGGAGAATGAAAACCCAAATGCTACTCTTAAAAAAAAAAATGTTTAGTATGGAAAATTTCAACCATGCAAAAGTACACAGATGCTATGCCAGGCTCAGAAACCATCTGAAGGTGGGTCTGAAACTATAAACCATGACAGAGGCTGTGAGGAAAATGGAAGTTCCCGGTTTGTTGAGGACACTTAGGATGTAAGTTCAGGGCCCATGTTTGTCACCCCTCCCCCACCACCTCCTGCCCCCTTCCCCACCCCCGTTGGCCCCTCATTATGTAAAGACTTTACAAGAGAAGGGGGTGGGGGGAGCCCTGGTCTCAGAGGGCCGTCAGAACGCTGAGCTGTGCAATTTCCTCACGAGGATTTGAATCCTGGCTTAGTGTCCTGTCGTGCAGGAGGGTTGTTTGTTTGCTTTTAAACCTGGGTTGCTTCTAGGGATATCTGAATGCCCAGAGAATGTCATGCGTGGGCATTTTCCTAGGGAGAAGATGCACTGCTTCCACGGGGTTTTCCAAAGGCTCCTGGTCCCCTCGCCCCTGCCAGGAAAAACAGAGCCACTGTAATGTATTGATTGTGCTAATCCAGTCGCTCATCTCTAATGGTCATATTACCCGTTATATGATGGCCTTTGAATGATTTCACTGAAAACACAAAAATTTTAAGAAAAATAGTCCTGCTACAGTCATTTACTATTTTGAAATGTCATATGATCTTCCTCCCAGTGATTGGATGAAATCCAGCACAGATGACTTATTTTCTATATTTGAGATTTTATATCCACCTAACATAATTATAGAACTTTTAATAAAAGTAATCTGCTTTTAGGTACTTTATATTGGAAACGTCTAGGTGTATTGATTTCATAGCTCGGAGCAGAAACTAACAATTAATTACACTAATTTTAAGTATGTTTCATAACAATGATAATCCAAATTCATTACTAAATGAATTTGGGCCTGGCCATTGTGGCTCAGTGGTTGAACATCAACCTATGAACCAAGCCATCACAGTTCAATCCTAGTCAGGGCACATGCCTGGGTTGCAGGCTCAATCCCCAGTAGGAGGCATGCAGGAGGCAGCCGATCAATGATTCTCTCTCATTGATATTTCTTTCTCCCTCTCTCTTCCTCTCAGAAATCAATAAAAAATATTTTTTTAAATGAATGAATTTGGGCAAATGTGCTTTGCTATAAATCCATTTAATGCATTTTTTTTTTACACGGGCATTTCAAAGTCATTGTGGAAATAACCACAAACATACGTATTTATTCACAGAAAATGCCATCACGGCTTTAATATGAAACAAAGCTGTCAGAGTTCACAGAAAGAGCATAAAGTGCAAGAGCTCCATTTCAAAAGGCCTTATGCTACTCCCAAAGCAATGGAGGTTAAATGCCACCACAGCCAGTGGGCACACACCTTACACAGCACACCCTGCATAAAGTATAAACTATAGAAGGAATGTATCTGAAAATACTGTATTTGTTCTAATTACAAACTGTGGTTATAAAATACTCTTAAATCTGGCTTAACATATAGAGATACAATTCAAACAATTAGTCCCTTATAGTAGGGGCCATTCAAGAAAAAGAAGTCCATAGAATGATGTTATAAAAGCCATGGGAAATCCCAACCTGGCCCGAGCCTTCTCTTTGGCCAGCTAGAATGGCAGCACCCAGGGCAAAGAGCTGGCTATGAAAGGTCCCAAGTCCATTTGGAGAAAAGGAGCTCTGGTCGGGGCTCTGGCTAGGCTGGCCTCAGCCCTCACCTGTCCCTCACAGGTGGTCCTATGTCAGCCCCGCGGGAGGGAGAGCCAGGGAGGGCTCCAATCCAGTCCTGGGGCCACCAAGACGGCACTGGCTCATAGAAGCATGATGGACTGGTGAGATGCTTTACACACCTGAGAAACCCAATAAACAGAATAGGTGATGGCATTTCACAAAGCCTGTGTTTGATGACCCTCGAGCTTAGGCGCTCTCCAGAGGGACAGTGTTCCCCCAAAATGTAGCATGTGACCAAATAGGTTCAGATATCTGCTCCCATGCACCTTAAATATGTTCACTGAAGTGCTTGTTGTATAATAATATGCTCATCAAGGGGATAAATATTTCTTTTCCTAAAAATCAATAAGCAACCAAACAGTATTCAATAAGAATCATTCACTTAATAACATGGTAACATTTTTTTAATATGCAAAATGCATTCCTTATGGATATTGATTTGGGGCAAATTCTACCCAGAACAGAAATCTGATAGCCATGCAGAGCAACTGCCGTGACCTAGCTCCCAAGTGTGGAATCGCCACTTCCCTCCTTGGCAGCGGAGAGAGCGATTCTTGATTGCACATTCATTAATGAAATAAGCCCTTCACTCACTTTACATCGGCAAACATCAACACCTTAGAGCCATATATTTAACACTATTTCCTATTACTCGTCAGTCCAAGAGCAGAAGCATGTCTAGGAGTAGAATCCAGTCCATGATTCCACGCGCGGCTCCATCAGCAGGGAAGACTCAGTAGTCAGGCTCAGAATCCAGTGATGAGCTCTCCAGCGTCTCGCTAAGGCGAGTGCACTTCAAAGCCTGCTCTTCGTGCAAAATACCCACCTCACACATTCCACTCAAACTACAGGACAAACCATCAGCTCTAAAAGACATCTACTTACAAATGTAGTAGGAAAAAAAGAAGACTATAAGAAAATATACCAAAATATGAATGGTTGTCCTTGAGCTATAGAAATAGATTACTTCTTTGACTTTTTTGTAGTATCCCAATTTTCTTTAAAGAGCAAGTAGTGCTATCAAAGCATTATAAATATGTAACTATAAATATGAACGATACCATCGACCTAACTTAAATACTCTCTTGACTTGCCATCCCACGCTGACAAGCTATAGTGATTGCTGTTCAAACGGGTTATGTTTTGCCCTCAATATACCCCACTCCCCACTTCTCTCTCGGCCCTCATTGCATTAAAACCAGTTCCTAGTAGGGCATTGGGTTCCTATCAGAAGCATTCCTCCTGACATCTGAACTTATTCACATCATTTCTTGTGCTAGAGGGATGGAAATAGCCCGAGAGTCAGGGCACGTCCTTCCTTCCTTCCAGCAGTCACCGTTCATCCCTATTTCCAAAGACACCCAGAAACTTCCAGGAGGTCAAAGCCTTGGGAGCTGAAGGTAGTGTTCCCCAGGGAAACAGCCCTGCCATCTGATGGAGTAAATGGCCCATCCTTGACAATGCTCCCCTCACCAAGGAACCCTCCAGACAGACACACGCACAAACATGACCTACCCTCCTCTCTGTCTCCCCTGATCTACGCTTCCATGCTAAGACAGGTGGGCTTACAGCACACCAAACCCCTTACTTGGGGGCATTTTTATAGTGCAGAATGGATGAAACCAGGATCCGTGCCTGCTGAGCCAACCCGAAGAGAGGGCAGTCTGATAGCCCCCTTTTAAAAATGCTAGACTTGAAACCCACAGGACTTAGCAGTTTTCAAATTCTGTTTCATGAACCACCTAGGTCACATAGAGGTGGGTTAGAGGTTCTTGTAATATTTAATTCAAACATCGTTTTTAGAATATATTTTTACACTACAATATAGCAATATGTACACTCATTCAATACCCAATTTTTCTACCTTGAAAACCACCAAATTGTTAATTTGCATTTTCATGGCCTGATATATTTAAGAACTGCTATAAGTTTAACCTTAAAGTAAATTTAAGCTAATAAAACCCATGTCACACATTGGGGTTCCATAAAGATTTCTTACTGCAAACAGGGTTCTGCTGCTAAAACAATTTGAAAACCACAGAAGATATTCATTTTTAAACTCTGAATTCCATTCTTTCATGGGTTTTGCCTTAGATCCTGTGCAAATTCCAGCCAGAGTAACAGTTCCCGGCCAGGCCCCACTGCTGCTGCCCAACTCTGAGGTGCTTCGGACAGTGGCGAGGCTCCTGGCCGCGCAAGGACAGCCTGCCCTGCCCTCACAGGGGAAGGCTGCAAAGCAGGAAGCGCCTGAGAACGAGTATCCCTGAGGCCGCGAGACCCCCCCTCACACCTTCAGGGGCGTGTGGAGTCTCCCGTCCATCCCAGCCCAGGGAAGAGGAGATTAAGTTGTAGCCAGTGTCACTTTAGGTGAGAAAAACTCAGAGGCAACAGCTTCGCCCTGCGGCACTGGCCAAAGACCCACCAGCCAATGCGTGGTTACTGCCAGCACTGGGGTCTGCGGCCCAAATGCTCCGAGAATCTACAGGAAGCCCCTCCCAATGCGAGCGTGGAGAATGATCACCCCAGCAAAAGCCAGAGAAAGGATGGGGATGTTCTTGAGGTAAGGTCCAGGCAGCACACAGGTGTCCAATGAGAACACGTCTCCAAAACTTCGTGGTTGCTCCCAGCTCTGAGCCCGGACCCCCGCCCTCACGGTTGTCACAGCCCTTGGGTGATGTCAGAGGTCAGGCAGTGAGGAGGGGTCTGGGGAGGGACCCAGCGACGACTCTGTGTGTCTGAGGCTACTGGGCTGGGGTGGGGGACAACAGTGTCCATATTTAAACACTTTGCATCTTCAATAATGGCTTATGATGGACAGTCGTTTTGGCACAAAGGGGTTTTCTCCGTAGCTTTACCCTCACCTGTTAGGTCTCCATGTCTCAGCAGAGGTAGAAGTGAAAGGATCCACAAATGTATGTAAAACCCGGGTGTCTGAGCGCGGCAAGCAGAAAGCTAGCTTCCCTAGCCACAGCCGTGTGTGTGTGTGTGTGTGTGTGTATGTGTGTGTGTGTGTGGTTTTCCCAAATGGAAACCTGGTGTCCTCCATCAGACTAGTGGAGGGCATTGTCTGTGGCAGGATCTGTCAGCAGGAACTGGGGGTCTGGAGCCCACAGACCCGCAGGAAGGAGGCACTGAGTCCCCCACTGGCTCAGGGACGCAGACCACAAGCCACTGCCTCTGGAAGTGACGCTGTGAAGATGTAGCCAGGCCTCAGCCCTCTACTTTCCATCTCTGGGAGCAGTAGAGTACGGGGTCCACACACACCAGGGAGAGCCCAAGGAAACAGCATTTTTAAGAAAATAGACCCCACCCCCAACTCTGAGACCCCCCAGGGGTCTTTGCTGGCAAGAAGCCCGGAGGACACCCAGGCAGAGGAGCCCGCCCTCCGTCACGTGGTCTTGACTGAGGATTTCTTGTGGGCGCACAGGAGGGACACGTAGGGCACGCCGATGAAGGCCCACTTCTCGCTGGGCCAGAACCGGATGACCGGGCCTTGCTCAGGGATCTCGGAGGCGGCATCAAAGTAGGCGAAGCACACGCAGCCCAGGTAGGCGGCCAGGCAGATGAGGATGTGCCTGGAAGGGAGACGGGACGGGAGGTGAGACCTGCCCTGGCAGAGGCTGCGCCGCCTGCTGCGGGGTGCCTCCCCCGCGCCCCCCCCCCCGCCCCCTTCTGGCCTGACCCACCCTTCCTGGCGCAATGACCTCGGGGCCTCTTCTAATTAGCAAGGGGAGAAGGGGAATGATAAATCTGGAGCAAACGGCCTGTTTTAGGATGTTCTAATATTCCAGCTTGATAACAGGAACCACCATGCAAATGCCTTTGGGGTCCAACCCAGAAGACTGAGCCCCAGGGTTTAAAACAGGGGCTAAGAGGGTGGACTTATAAGCACACTGCGAAGTACTGATCGGACACACACAAAGGAAATGAAGGTAACGGACAGGCCTCGGTAAGGGAAGTTGTCCAGGACGTAGTATTTGGTGTGAGGAAGAAAAAAGGACCAGTTTGCATCATGTACAGAATGATGCTATTTTTGTTTTTAAAAAGCATAGTGGAGAAATATATATATATTACATAATCAAGAAGGATATACCTCAGGCCATTAACAACTGTTCTCCCTTTGGTAGACGGAATTATGAGAGCTTCTCTCTTCCTATATTTCTCTAGGTTGTTTACTATTAAAAAGCAAGCCATTTTATAACTGGTACAAAAAGATGGTCCATTTTGACAAAGCAGAAAGTACACCAAATTTAGAAACAAACTGAATTTAAACCAAAGTTATCTATATACTAGTATATAAAAGCCTAAGCGATCATTACAACTGGACAACCAGATGACTGGCCAGTAGCTATGATGCACACTGACCACTAGGGGGCAGATGCTCAACGCAGGAGCTGCCCCCTGGTGGTCAGTGCGCTCCCACAGCCAACCTCCTGCGGCTGGCCAACCTCCCGAGGTCCCTCCTCCCGGGTGGCCGGCCCTGATGAGCCCAGTTTGGCCAGCCGGCAAACCTCCTGTGGTCCCTTCCCCTGATTGGTCAACCTCCCGCAGTCCCTCCCCCGGGCCGGCCCCAATTGGTACGTGGCGAGACAGCCCGATGGGCCAGGAGGGACTCCACCTGTGCATGAATTCGTGCACCAGGCCTCTAGTTACAGTATAATCTTCGAATTTTACTTACATTGCTAGTGTGCCCAGGGAACTTGCTTGGATCAACAAAAATGTACTATATCTTGAATAAGGTCATATTTACACAAGGTATATACTTATCAAAACTCATCAAGCCATACATTTACATCTTGCGTTTTGTTTTATTTTTTAGGGGAGAGCAGGAAGGCAGTCCCCCGCTACCACAAGTCATGCAGCCGAGTTTCCCACATTTGAGGAAATCGCAGGGGTCAGCACACAGGAGCGCGATGGATAAGCCTCGCCCTGGGAAAATCACCTTCGTGATCACGGTATCTCCCTGCCAGGTAAGTATTAATCTGCGCGTTTTATTATCTGTCAATTACAACTCAGCAAATATATAAAGTGTTTATAAACTCACTAGTGTGAGTCAAGGTTGAACCTAAGAAACATCAGGCAATGGATCCTAAGGCTGGAATCCCAATTTGAGCTGTTTTGTTTTATTTCACCTTTTGCAAAGAGTTCTGAAGTCCCCAAGCCTTTTTTTTTTTTTTCAAGGAAATGTAAGCGAATTCTTCTAAACCATGTGGTTGTTAGGCATTTCCTGACAGAAGTCACGCTTCATCTGATTCAGATCTAACAGTTTTTCCAACTCGTTACCAATGGAATTCCCTCCTGGAGGCTCTCACTTTGCAGGAGACACCCTTCATGTTTCCCCTGGTCCCCGTTGCTTACAATTCCAAGTCCTGGAGGACAGCGAGGGGGAGACGACTGGGTCTGGAGCGGAAGTGGTTCCTAGGAAGCCACTCGGCTTCCTCCGCAGCTTCTGAGAGAAGGATGCTGCACACTTCGCAACCTCCTTCATTGTTTTACCTAACAGTGTCTCCTGAGCATCCCAGGTATAGATGCTCCCAGTCCCCTTATCGACACCTGGGCTGGTTTTATATAACCAGCTGGTGGTGAACAATTCACTTTACTTCTCTGGGTCTCGGTCTCCACCTGTAACATGAATGGCTGAGACTGTCCCTAGATGACCTGTGAGGCCCAAGTGTTCACCTGGTCATTCAAACCCAAAAGGGAACTTGGGTTGACAAAAATGTACAATATCTTGAAAGAGGTCATATTTACCTCCTTTGGTTCCTGGTTGGACGTCCCTGGACTGGTCCCCACGTTTGTCCCAAGCCTTCCCCACCTCCCCCACCCGAGCGATCTAGCCAGAGCTCAGGTGACAGCTTCGGTTTTCAGGCTCCATTATGCTTTAATAATGGAGCTAGAGGTCAGAGACCCAGACTTGAAGCATAAACAATTAGGTCTTTTTGTTCTGGCTGAGCCAGCTCCCTGGAGTCCATTCTGCTTTGGACAGTAGCTTCTGAAAAGTCTGACAGTGTCCGAGGAGAGGGGGCACTCGGGCTCCCCTGTCCCCTGGGTACACCTGGGCACCTGAGGAACAACAGAGCCAAAGGAGAGTGCAGGGCTTACCACACGCAGTGCAGGTAGGGGAAGTGGAAGGACGACAGCAGCTCACAGAAGGCTCGGTCACTGATCCAGCAGAAGAGAGCCAAGGTCCACCAGAGGCCCGAGAAGAGGCCCAGCTTAAATACACGCACGTTGTCACACCTGCAAGGGATCCAGATGCCATCAGTCCTGGTTCCCGCCCACCTCCCTGGCCACTGGTCTGGTTCCTCACATCTCCCCAGCCCCTTGGCACTGGAATTCCTACCCCACATACCGTCACTCATGGATGTGAATCCTGTATGTACACAGATGAGCCCTAGAGCCATACCTCTCACCCAGGCCCCTCCCTGACTCCAGACTCCAAACCCAACTACCTTCTAGACATGTCCACCAAGGTATCAGATAGATCCACATTTAACATGTCCATAATGAACTCCTAACCTTTCCCCCAACCAAAACCTGGTCTTCTCCAGCCCTCTCAGGAAAATAAGTCATTCCATTTCAGAAGCTCAAGTCAAATATATAGACAATTTATTTTGCACTCTAAAAGGCAAAATAAACAGGCTTCTAGCCTTGCCATTTTTAAAGGTAAAATGAAAATGGACAGAAGCAAATATCAACAAATATATAGGCAATTGGTCTGGTACTGGAGGATCTATACACTCAATTTAATTGACCCCAGAAAGTTTGGCTTACGGAACACCCCAGCACAGAGAGCTGGAGATGCAGTGTGTGTGCTGAGTGGCAAGAAAGAGGTGGAATGTCACATGGGCGAGTCCCCTGGGGCGGGCAGGGCTGGCACCTGGAATGCTGGGAGGGAAGCCCTGCAGAGTCAGGGTCCAGGGCAGCCCGCACTGTCCCTTCCTCTGTTGGCGAAGGGGCAGACCCTGCCAGATGCTGCACACTAGGCTTATTTGCACTTGGGGCTTATCCAAACCTGACCTCCACTGGGTATAGTCCCACTTTTCAGGGCTTGAATCAAAATGCCAATGTGAGGTTAAGTGCAAAAGCAGGACCCAAGTTTAGGATAGAAAAATCTGAGCAGATGTCTACTGTTGCTTCTCTTCTTGACCCTCTGTTGCATTCTCAAAGTTTTCCTTAATCAACTCTCTCATGATCAGAAAAAATGAGTCTATTTTACAATATTTTAGATGTAGCTGAGTCACTCGGTAATGTGAGAACACCACCCAAATTTCAGCAAATGTCAGATCATGACCCCAAGTCATAATAAATGTTATTTCCTCATGGTCTGAGAGAAGGCTCAGAAAGGACAATGAAAATATGAAAAGACTAGAAACAAGCTCTAGGATTGAGGCTAATGAGAAAGAGAAAAAGTGACTATTACAAATCCATTTCGGATGTCTTTAACAGCTATTTAACTGTGTGTGTTTTTCAAAGAGTTTCAAGATCTGTTAGTGGCCCTAGCTGGTTTGGCTTAGTGGATAGAGCGTCGGCCTGTGGACAGAGGGGTCCGGGTTTGATTCTGGTCAAGGGCACATGCCCAGGTTTCGGGCTCGATCCCCAGTGGGGGGCATGCAGGAGGCAGCCAATCAATGATTCTCTCTCATCATTGATGTTTCACTTTCTCTCCCTCTCCTTTTCTCTCTGAAATCAACAAAATATATTTTAAAAAAAATATCTGTTAGTGTCTGAAATAGGTCTCTTAATTCCTGGTCCTTAAGTTTATTTTTTTTTAAAATATATTTTATTGATTTTTTACAGAGAGGAAGGGAGAGAGATAGAGAGTTAGAAACATCGATGAGAGAGAAACATCGATTAGCTGCCTCCTGCACATCTCCCACTGGGGATGTGCCCGCAACCCAGGTACATGCCC
>NW_005871268.1:2158795-2227918 GCF_000147115.1 Myotis lucifugus | reverse complement strand
GGGCGGGAGGGGGTAGAGAGGAGAGATGAGGAATCAGGGTTAGCCTTGAGGATAACCCTTGAGAACAGGAAGGGTATTTGGCATATATGAGGTCAGAGGAGCTGGGCTTGGCTGGACGGAGGTTCTGGTTGGGGAGGAGAGGGTGGAGGCACACAGGAGTACGACTGTGTGCGCGCGCACGTGCATGTGATATATATATCTCACCCCTCCTCCCACAGGAGAGCTCCACACTTTCTCCAAGCCCGTGATTCAGACTCCACCTTCTTGATTATTAGTGGTTGACCTGGGTAAGGGCCCCTGACCCAAGCTGGTCCAGTCACAGTTCTTTCTGGGATCTTTCTCAGTGGGACGGAGTAAAATGACACTCCACCCACTCTGCTGACAATGTCATGAGACCTGAACTATGCAGGTCGCTTCACCTCTTGCTCCCTGCCAGAATGTGCTGAGGGAATGAAGTCAGAATGCCGAGAGAAGGAGGAAGAGATGGAGTGTCTGGTGGCACGCACATGGCTGAGCCCCAGCTGATTACATCAACCAGTATATTCCCCTTGTGGCCTAAGCTGGTCTGCACTGGACTCCTGTCACTTGTGACCGAAACTGCGCTCTGAGGGGTAGACGTTCACGCTCCAGAGAGAGAGAACTGGAAATCTCTGCCTGGTTACTGGGTGATCACTTACTCCATAAGTTATATAAATGTCTAATCACTATGTGGCACACCTGAAACTAACAGAATATTGCATGTCAACTGTAACTGACAAACAATTGTTTTAAAGAAGAAAAGAAAAGAAAAAAGAAAAGAAAAGAAAAGAAAAGAAAAGAAAAGATAAGAAAGAAAAGAAAAGAAAAGAAAAGGAAATCTCTGTCCGGGAAGGCAGCAGGTACATAAAAGATGCGTTCAGACAGATCAATCTCACCGCAGTGAGCGGAATGGGCTGGCTGGAGGTGGGGCTGCCGACACAAGGCCAGTTCGGAGTCTTTTGCGAGGTGCTGAAATCTCCATCCCCAGTCCTTTGGGTTGGTGTCGAGGTACGAATAAACCAGAATCCACTTCAGAGCTTGGATGTCAGTGTGGATGAATGGAACTCATCTTCTCTGCCAAGCCTGTTCCTCCCTCTTCTGCTTTCCCCGAACGTCTGTAGTAGCCTCCTCACAATGTCCTCACCCCCATTTCTGGCCTGCAACCCGCCACCTGCAATGCACAGTTATCCTGCCCTCCTGGCTCAGACACTCACGGGGTGCCTCAGCTAGGCTGACAGGAGGCCCAGAGTCTTTCCCAGCGTTCCTGCAAACACGTGAATGGGCTTCGTATGCCTGGTTCCCACTCTCCCAGACCTGGTCCATGGGGGACACAAACCCCCAGCCTGCCATATCCTCCCAGATCCCTGAGCTTTGAACACATTTCTCGGAGCCCAGTGAGCTGAACCCCTGTCCTTGCCATATACTGACATCTCATATAGGCATTCAGGTCTGAATCTGAGAGGAGGACCAGACAGGAGAGGGCCATGGACCCCCAGAAATAACTGGTGAGGGAGCCGAGCAAGGTTCTGTCATTCTGCAGTGGTGGCCATGAGTCAGCAGATTTGGGTCTTTTACCTTTTCAAGCCTTTATTTGGGCCCATGGGTTGCTGAGGTGCAGGGAAATATTGGTTATGTTCTGAAGGGCTCACAGTCACCCACACATAAAACCCAAAGCCTTCATAAGGCTTCTCTATCTGGTCCTGAGCTCCAATCCTAATGCACACGACACGGAACCCCGATGGCAGGGACCTCCCACAGCTCCCTGAACACACTGTCCCTGTGTCCCTCCTTCATGCCTCCGTCGCATGGTCCAGCAGACAGAGTGACACACCTGCTGAGGTGTCAACTGTGCAGCCTGGCTGGGGCCTAGGCTGGGGAACAGGGAGAGAACAGAGGGGAGGGTGAGGCAGGCAGGGGCCTCGAAGACCACAATAAATTAGTTGGGTTTTATCTGAGGGGGCAGGGAACCCACCAACAGACTCTACACAGTGGGCAATGCGTCTGCTGCCACAAGCTCTTTGAGGACAGAGGCCATGTCTTTGGCTCCCAGAGTCCAGCTCGGAGTCCAGCACACAGCAGGTGCCCAGCAAACACTTACTGACCAGAACCAAGCTTGCCTTCCCCCGTCCATGTGGCAGCTTCCCTGTCAATGGGTGGGAAGAAGGTTGGTCAAGAACAGGTGGCCTTGGCTAACTTTCTAGTCTCCTCTTGTTTCTTTATGCACCGAGGGATAGCAGTACCCACATCCTGGGAGTCCTGACTTAATGCACAGAAAGCACCTGGCACACAGTAGGCACTCGCTTGGAACCATGTGGAATTTGAACCCCTTTACAAAGATGACGCCCAGCCACAAAAATTGCTTCACTAAATTTTTTTTTTAAGATTACAAAATCTATTAAAAGGTGTTAAGAGATCTCTGGCCTTTGATCATTTAGTTTTGATGGAATAAAACTAGAACTTGGAACAATCAATTTCTACTTAGGCATAAATTTGTTTATTCTGTTCCTTTCAGTTCAAACTCACTAGTTCTTGGGGATATGAGTAGCACTAAATGGTTCCATCTGTGCAGGGTGACACTGACCACCTGTAAGAAGGCACTTTCCCTGGGTGGCAAGCACTTTGCATGCATCTGTCTCAACATTCACCAGTACACGTGGTCACAGTTAGCTCCAGCTGACTCCCACGCCCCCAGCACACGGGTGACAGAGTCGCAGTGTGAGAGCGCAAGAAAGTTTCACGTCGTTCACAGGCTCAGAGGCCCTAGTATGGGGATTAGGTGTCCTTCAGGGCCTTGGAGGCTTAGTCAATACATTTTTTCTTTTAATTCTTAAAAAAAAATTTTTTTTCAATTATAGTTGGCATTCGATATTATTTTATACTTGGGGCCCGGTACACGAATTCATGCATGAGTGGGGTCTCTTAGCCTGGCCAGCAATCGGGGCCTATTGGGGCCGTCTAGGCCAGTCCTGATTGGGGCCATCAGGGCCGGCCAGCCAGGGGGAGGGACCACTGAAGGTTGGCCGGCCGCTGGAGGTTGGCTGTGGGAGTGCACTGACCACCAGGGGGCAGCTCCTGCATTGAGCATCTGCCCCCTGGTGGTCAGTGTGTCATCATAGCGACTGGCCAACTGGTCAAGTAGTCAACTGGTTGTAACAGTCACTTAGGCTTTTATATATATAGATTAGTTTTGGGTGTATAGCATAGTGGTTTGGCAATCATATACTTTACAAAGTGTTGTCCCCAATATTTCTAGTACCCACCTGGCACCATATATAGTTATTACAATACTAGAGGGCCAGTGCACGGAATTCATGCACTGGTGGGGTCCCTTGGCCTTGCCTTCGGGGATTGGGCCAAAACCGCTCTCTGACATCCCCCGAGGGGTCCTGGACTGTGAGAGGGCGTTTCTCAGGTGACGCACCCCGGAATCAGGCTCCCTCCTCTCTGGTTCTGGATGCATCACCCAAGAACCACAGCTGCCAAGTCACTGCAGCTCGGCAGCTCCTGCGTTGAGCGTCTGCCCCCTGGTGGTCAGTGCGCATCATAGCTACCAGTCAGATGGTCGCTTAGGCTTTTATATATATAGATTACTGACTATGTTCCCTATGCTGTACTTTACATCCCATGACTATTTTGTAACTACCAATTTGTGCTTCTTAATCCCTTCACCTTTTTCACCTAGCCCCCATGATAACATTTTTTGTTGAATTAAAAAAAGTATTTTCTAGTCATTTACTCTATGACCGAGGTGGGCAATGAACTGCCTTGAAATAAAAAAGGAGGAAGGAATTGTGTGCATGAAAAGAGAAGGAGAGAAGAAAGAATGTAGAGGGAGGGACAGAGGGAGCTCCTGGGCTTTTGTATCCTAGTTAGGGGTGCTGGGTCACAACACCCAGAATGCCATGGGCTCTTGAACAAAGCCTCTTTCTTCTGCCCTGGACCAGCTTATCAATGGAGGGAGAGGTCAGCAACAGTCCAGACCTCTCATCACATCATACCAAACAACCCCACAGGCCACGTGTTTCTAGAAATCTCATCCAGAACTTATGATCACAAACAGAGTTATGTCTGCTTGGTGTTCTGGATCACCATGTAAAATTGCTCTAATTTCAGAGACAAGCCCCTGTCCCTGATGAGCTGGTGGGAAAGCCCTCGGGGGTGTGCTGTGAACAGCCAGCAGGTGGCCCAAGCTTGGGCAAGGCGAGAATCCAGAAAGACAGACTCATCTCAACCCACTGAACTCTGGCGAGACCTGCCCTGACAGGGAGCCGGCGCCATCGCAGTTCCTAATAAACGTTGTAAACATATGAAAAAAGCACACTTCCGATAACCATTCCGCAACGTGTTCTGCTGCCTTGCTACGGTTGCCTCGTCTAGGATCGTCTTGCAAGTAAATCCACCTAAAAGTGAGATTCTCTGGAGATTCAGAAACTCAGCCCCTTTGAAGCCTTGCTTTGTGTTGAATCTCAAGCAGTGGGCCAGGGTATAGACAAATTCCAAAGTATATCCAGGGCTTTGAGAGCGCCAATTGGTATTTTTTACCATTGAAAACTTGCATAAATTGAACCCCCAGAATGAATAAAACTCAATGACTTCTGCCACTCTTACCCCTGCCCACAGGCTGAAAAATGAAAATCCAGTTCTCCCCAAGTTTCAAGTCCAGCAACTTTAGTACAAACCCTCGCATGTTTTAATCTAAGGTCACATGGAAGGAAAGGGGATGACACTTGTGGTGATCCTAAACCTTGAAAAGAAACAATCACATACTGAGGTCTGTGTCACCTTTTATTGACACCCTCGGGCTGTATGGCTTACCTAAAATATTTTCTTATAATCCAAAGATAAATGAAGAAAGGCTTGAATTTCCTAATCCAACTTTCCCCACTGGGGTGCCAGGCTAGACAAATACAGTTTCTCATGCGAACAACTGTGATGAAAGCCAAAGTCTTCACTTAAATAAACAATTAACTTCGTAAGTAAAAGTCCAAAGAGAAAAAAAAAAAGGTAAATCCCAATTTTCTCTTTCCTGTTTGGTAGACACAAGAGCGGATGGTGGCAAGAGCAACTGGGCCCTTTAGCCTGGCTCAGCCTCGTGGTGGTCACAATGGCCTGGCCACTGGTCCGGACCTGCACAGCACAGTGGCACTGCATTTAAGGAGGCACCCTTCATGCACAGCCTGTAAAAATTTGTTTATTGATTAAAATAGTTGCCTGGCAGATGGCAGTACAGTGTCTTAAGGAAAGGGTGTCCTATTCCAAATCGCACAGAGACACTCTGCCAGTAGGGAGGGGACCCAAGGGTGCCCCCAGGGCCTCTGCCTTTTGGGTGTGGCCTGTTAACAAACGGGGACTGCTGGTCTCACCTGGGTCCCTTGCCTTGAACCTGCTCCTCTCAAGCCTTACATTAAAGCTCAGCGCAGCGGCCTTTGTAGGCAGCTTCCTAACTCATACGTATGTCACCTTGTTGGCCAAAGTTCTGCCGAAATAATCAGGAGGCCAATTTTAATCAAGAGCCTTACAGGCGCTGGAACACTGTGCCGCTGATTAAGCTCAAGGACTTACTGAGAGCCTGCTGTGACCCAGCCTCCTGGGCCAGATCCGAGGGGAGGTGCAGGCGTGGGAGAAGGGCTCCAGGCCTGACAGGGTGACCGCCTCTTTGAGAGACAAGACATCTGGGGAGAACGTACAGCAGTGAAACGCAAGCAGCTCCCCGAAGCCCTCCGTGTTCTCTCTCCCTTATCTGGGGCAGCGAGGGGGTCTGGGCCGGCTGGAGAGAAAGGAAGCAGTAGCAAAGGAATTCCATAACATCACACCAAGTTTCAGGTTTCTGATGTTAATGTTTAAGGGCTTTGGTGATGTGAATTTCGCTTTTTCTAAATCCTAGAAAGAGTCTCATCTTCAGCAAAGATCTGCAGATGGGTTTTGATGCCATTTGCCACATTTTAATTAAATCCATGCAATTTATCACTTTTACACCAGATTCGCACTCCAGTGCCATTAAAAACTGATTTGCCATTTGCTGCTAAATTAAGACATTTCGTTTTCCTACTATATGTGAGTTTTCTTTTCATAGACAAGTGATGACACAGGGGCCATCAGACCCTGCGCAGATGGGAAAATGCCATCGAAACCCCTTAGAGAGCCCCAAACTGAGAAATTTCACTTTATTCATTATCAAACCTTATCGAAGGCTTATCAAAAGAGGCTCAGAGGCCATGAATGGGAAATATGAAGAAGATATCTATGGAACACCTTGCTTATCGAGGTTCTGAGAAATTCCCATTAAAATTCAGCTCTCCGTGTGTGTAAATGAAAAAGACTCATTTAATTTTAATTTGTGCAGATTGAAGTCTGAAAGCAGCACACCCCCTAAGCAGGCAGCAGTAACTTGATCCTCCATGCTAACCTAATTATATCAGAATCCCTCTGATGGGGACCCAGGGCTGCCTTTGATGTTAAATTCCTGTTGCCTTTTATCCCCATTCTCTGGGCAAGGTCTCCTCCACACCTTCCCGTCCTGCAGGATCATAAAGCGATTGCTTTTGAAGCTCAGTTTTATTTTGATGGAACACCAAGGGATTGCAAATTATTTTTCACTGAAGGAGACTGATTTCGGTTTGAAAACTGCTGGAGGAATTCTAAGCTTGACACAAGACAGTATACCCAACACCAAAATGGCGTCTTTCCTTCACAAAGGTTTCCCACGGGTGGGAGAACCTGCTCCGCGCACTCATTACACCTGAGATCCCCCGCTGACCTGCCCCAGTGGGTTTGCCCAACATGTTCCTTACCCTCTTGACAAAGCATTATTTACCCCTGGGCTCACTCAGGGCTCAGCTCCAAGGGGGTCTCACCTTTCGCTGGTAATAGATAAAGTGAAACACGATGACATTTTCAATAGGCCATTTGTTAACATCTTGCTGTGCTGAAAGCTGCGGCCGGGTACCTTCTCCTCTAGATCAAATTTAGATGATGACTTCCTGGAGCAGCCCACAGAGGAGCAGACATCCGAATCACCCCCACGAGGCTGCCCTGCGCTCTGATTCCTCCCAGCGAGATGTCGAATGTACCACACTTAAGATGAAGGCCGAAGGTCACTGGTTCCACTTAAAGGTTTATTGGGCGGGTGAAACAAAAGGCTCCAAGTAAAAGCTAAGTACAAGTTCGACCTATGAAAACCTCTTCTAAACCACTTTGCTCCCTTTAACCAGGTCCTCAAGTGACTTCCGATAATACCTCTCTCTCTTACCAGGTTGGCACACAGGCTTACTGAGACAATGCAAGTGAAATATTAATCACTGGGTCTGTCGGTAAGATTCCATTCAGTAAAAGTAGTGCTTTGTTAACATCTACGGAGAGTGAAAAGACAGAGGCTGCCCTGGCTAAGGCAGACCTGAAGATAGGAGTCTAAAGACCAGCTGACCAACATTCAGAATGCAAGGAGATCCAAACCAGAAATCTTTTCCACTGGTAATGTTACCTGGTTAATTCAACAACTTAATTCAAAGTATGAGTGATTTGATACATTAGCTGTTCACCAAAATAGATGCCCTATGTGCTCTTCAATAAAAATATCAGAAAATCAAAATCAACTTAATTCATCCTTTTTTCTAATTCCCCTCAAATGAATGAGGTGATACTCAATAAACACAATGCACATCATTGAAAGACAGTAGGAGAAGTAATTGGAAGAAAAAAGAGAGGGTTATGCAAAACACACAGAGGAAAATCCAAAGACTCAGGAAGCCTTCAAGCATGGGATGCGGGATAAACAACTTTCTAAATTCTTTCTGGCCAAAACAGTACCATGACTAGCAACTGGCTCAGAAATCTGCTTTGGACAAATTGCATCATATGTCAGGGCTAAGTACATAATAGGTTAACAGAAAGAAAAAAAAAGATTCATCATAGCCCTGACCGCTGTCTCAGTTGGTTGGAATGTCATCCATACACTGAAAGGTTTCAGGCTCAATCCCAGTCAAGGCACATGCCTAGATTGTGGGGTCAATCCGCTGTTGGAGCAGGTACGAGAGGCAACTGATTGATGGCTCTCTCTTACAACGATGTCCCCCCTCCCCTCCTCTCTCTAAAATCAATAAAAAGATATCCTCAGGTGATGATTTAAAAAAAAGATTCATCATAAGATAGGTTTTGGCCAAGCATCAACTCCACCACTTCCAATATATGACTCACATGTCACCTTAAAGGTATATTTCCTCCAGATGAGTTCAAAACTTTTGCACCTCATTTAACAAGCTTTTCTTAAAACCACAAACACCATGCTAGATGTCACGGGCAGAAACACAGAAATAGCAACTGGAATTGGAGGGAGAAGACACCCAACACAATGTAACTCACATCTCATGGATCTGTACATTGCCCCTGAAGTTAAGTAGGTAGCAAGAATATTTATATCTCACAAGAGAAAATATGACCAAGACCCTGAATTTTCATAATTTGTTCAGACATATTGAGCAAGGGATAGACTGATACCAGTATCCAAGTCTCCCAAAGTACATTGGCAGTGTCTAGGCTGCACAGAAAAGACGTAAGTGGACCGTGAACATGGTGTTGAAATGTCTGAAGGCTTGGGCTGTTATTGTCCAAAGATAACAGGTCAAATATTCTTGGTTCAAATCCCTAGAGAATGAATCCAGAATTCATCCCGTCTTATTTCGAGGCGCCCACTCATACCAACTAATCTCACATGCTGGAAATAAACACGGTCACAACGGGGGGGGGGGGGGACACGCATCTGAAGGGCTGTTATGTCCATTTACCTGAAGAATAAGGTGGACATTGCAGGTGCATTGATTTTGACTCAATACAAGGAGGGACCGTCTAGCAATGAGAGTTGTTCAAATGTGGGAATGTATTGCCATAAGGACACAGTACCTCTCCATCTCTAGAAACGTCAAATAGAAAAATAATGAAATGACTTCCTATGAAGATTTAGGAGAGGATGACCTGTTAGGTAGCTACTAAAGCATTCCAAGCAAGAGAAGGTGAGGCCTGAATTAGTACAGCACTAGTGGTAGAGACAGGAAGGAAAGGGCAGATGAAGATGACCGAGCCACTAGCTCCCAATACGGAAGCATGAGAGAGAAGGTTTGTGGAGGAAGACGTAGAGCCTGAGATTCTTGTGGGCCATCTGGATGGAGTGGCTCTGGGGTCCAGGTGCCATGGAAATTGCTGCATAAGAGATGCAGCTTGAGAATTCTCTGTGTAGAGGGGGTATCTTCTCTCATCAGTCACCTATGAGATACGTATGGAGGATTTAGGAGAAGAGGGCTCGAGGATGCTGGCTTTAAGAGGTAGTCTAGAAAGAGAAACTAAACAGGCATCTTGGTCTGTGCGGGCTGCTATAACAGACTGGATGACTTAAACCACAAACATTTATTTCTCATAGTTCTGGAGGCTGGGACATTTAAGATCAATGCTCTGGTGGATTTAGTCTCAGGTTCATAGATCAACCTCTTTCTGTTGTGTCCTTACATAGCAGAAGGGGCGAGAGAGCTCTCGGAGGTTTCTTTAATTAGGGCATTAATCTCATTCATGTGGGCTCTACCCTCATGACCCAATCACCTCCCAAAGAGCTCGCCTCCTAATACCATCACATTGGAGGTTATTCATATGAATTTGGGAGGAACACAACATATGAATTTGGGGGGAACACAAACATTCAGTCCATAACAGCAGGGTAGGACTGGTCAGGAAGGATTCAGGAGAACAAGTAGAATGTGGTGTCCTAGAGGTTGAGAGCAGACTTTCAGGAAGGAATGGCCAATAATGTCAAGTGCAACAGAGACTTCCAATGAAATCAGCATTGGACAGCATCCACTGGACTCGGCAAGGTTGCCAGTGGGGTCAGGGGTGCAGAGGGGCCAATGGGAAATGAGTAAACAGAGGCTGTGTTAACCAGCGTTGAGAGGAGGCAGACAGGGACCAGGAAGGAAGACATAGAATGAGGATTATTTTTAGAAAGGGAAAGAGTGGAACATGTTTATAAGCCAAGAGGAAAGTGTTGGTCAAGAAGGACTGATGATCCCTGAGGAGTCTGAGAAGAGGGTGGTCATGGGCACAGATGCAGGTCCCGCCTTGGTGAGGGAGAGGGACACTTCATCCTTGGAGGCTGGAGGAAGGAAGCGGAGGTCATGGATATGGATATAGCTGTAGCTTGTGGGGGCAGGAGTGGGGATGGAAAAAATAGCACGCCTGATGGTCTTCGCTGGTGCTGTGAAGTAAGAAAGAATCTTATGAGTGTTGGAGAAGATAGTGCTTAGAGAGAAGGTGAAGGGAGGGAGGTAGGAATGAGCAGAGCAAGGACAAGCAGAGCTGATGGGAGGTTTCATGAACATGGGCATGAGTTAGGGAGATGCTGTTTATTCATTTGACACACAAAGGGACCAATCCCCAAATCCTCGCCCCACGTCCCATCCAAACTGTTCTCTGCCCCACACACAGCCTGCACCACCTGTTCCCCCACCGCCTCTCTGGTCTCATCTCCTCCCACTCCTCAGCTTCAGCCAATGCCCTTTCTCTCTTCCTCATGCCTCTTCTACCTACTGTTCTTTCTTTCAGTTGCTGTTCAGTGTTACCTCCTCCTGGCCCAGGACCGAGTTAAGTGCCTCTGCCCGGGGTCTCACAATAGGCCGTGTGTTCTTTGCTTTGCACCTACCACGTACCTGGGAGAGAGCTGCCTGCATGGCCACCTCCTCTACTAAACCCAGAATCTCTCCTTCAGGGCAGGACCTCTCGCTCTGGCTCCCCAGCACTCAGTAGGCCCTCAATACACATGCTGGGCGAGGGGTGGCGGTGGGGAATGAGCAGGTGAATTCCGGGTGGGAGGCTGGCTGCGTGGTCCCTCCAACCCCATCTTACTAAGAATCTAGGATTCCAGCTTGTTGGTTCTTTGTGCATTACTGCTTTTGTAAAAACACACATGTATTAGAGGGGACATAGGGGAGAGTTGTTCTCCATACGAACAAGAAGACTAATCATAACTCTTTCATAAGCCAGAAAAATAAGCTGTGACATTCTCATGGTCAGAGCCAGATTCCTCAGCAGCTCCCGGGCCTGTGGACAGACATGAGGACAGAGATGCCTCAGTGACGTCCAACCCCATGAGGCCTTCCTCTCTCTCCTCCCCTCCAGGTCAGCCTGAGTCTCCTCTGCTGTGCTGGGGAATCCACAATATACACCAGCTAGAAGCCCCCGAGCTGTCCTTGACAGCATCTAAGACACAGAGACGGCAGAGGTCCTCAGGTGCTGTGGCCTCTCACAGGGCGGGCAGAGCAGGAAGAGCCCTGTGGCCTGAGCGCCCGGCTCTCCAGGGTCTGGCACGGGCCCACTTCTCCGGAGTCCTGGAGGTGCTGAACCCGCTAACAGACTTTTCCCAGGATCCCAGGCTCCTCTCTGCTTTCCACCCACATCTCTCCAACAAAAACAAAGGCCTCGGCCGGGATCCAAGCTCCAGGGTCTGTGGGGAGGGGGCACTGGGACACAGCCCCTGTCCTTCCCCGTTGCTGAAACCAGATCCCTGAAGCTCCCAGAGGCCAAGAGCATGCATGTAGGTCTCTTCAAAAAAGCTGTGCCGGGCTTTTGTTGGGAGGGCAGGAAAGATAACCGAGTAACTAGCAGCCACCAGGAGGAAGGGCCGAGTCACTTGGAAAGACAATTCCCCGGTAGCTTTTTGCACTGATGGTGCATCAGCCCCACTGACAAAGGCAACTTAGGCCACTTTCCACACGGAGATGTGTCACTAGTGCCCACGCTGTCACAACAGCAGACGGACCAAAGGACCCATCACAGGGAGGAGAAGTGGGACCTTTGCTCCACCACACGCACTCCAACAGGCAGTTTCTAATAAAAACAAGTTCCAGGGACCCAACCCTCCAGGGATGGGCAGACGGGACACCTGGGTATTCAGAGAAGCTCAAAATATTTTTTTTCAGGGGAAAGGAAAATGATTTCAAGTTAAACAAAATAAAACAACAGGAACAGGACGATTTAAGCTCTTCCCACGATACAGCACTTCCTGGCTGCCAAGGGCAGTGAAATCTACGTGTAGGAAAGTAGATGCTTTAAATCCACAGCCTCCTCACCAGGACTTCTCGTTGCCAAGACCACTGCCTATGGACTTAACGACCGGTTAGCCCAGACTTGCTGATTCATTTATCCACAGACTCTATACTCTAACTTCACGCTCTTTCAGAAAAGTGGCTATTCTGCCCTGGGAAGGTAATTTGTGTCTCTGAGGTTCCCTTGAAGTTTCCTGACTCAACCACACCAACCTTCGGCAGGAGGAGCCAATGATAAGGCGGCAAATTTCAGCTCCCATTCCCTTGCCTCTATCAAGAAAAATCAGAGACACGAGGGACCAGAGAAGTGGAGTTTGTTCCCATTGCCAGCTGGGAAATGTCATACACCGAGCTTCTCACCGGATTCCTGCTGTAGCCCACTAGGAGGCTGCAGGCGGTCCTCCCACTGCCTGCAGCGGGGTTACCTGTCCTACAAACCTCGGAATCCTAGAGCTTCCCTGAAGTCTCGCCTGAAAACCAAGATCCACACGATTCTTTCCCAACTAAACTGGTTCTCCATTAAATGATTCTGGTCAGGTAGTTCTTCTGAGCCTCAGTTTCTCTTCTGTGGAAAGGGGTAAACTGTTGCCCTGCCCGGGCCAGAGAACTGGTTTTGACACTCCAGTGAGACAACTTGTGAAGGAACTCAGACACTGGAAAGCCTTTTGCAAACATACAAATTCTAGGAACCCTAACTCTAACCCTTACCCTAACGATAACCCTAATGATAACCCTAATGCACAGTAAGTCCTTCAAAGGCAGGAACCAGTTGTCACTCAATTGTCATTTATCACCCCCTTCAGCAGAGTGCTCACATGTGGGCAGGGCTACTGCATTTGACATTTAGGGACTTTGGTACTTGACTGCGCTCCCCTAATATTATGGATCAGGAGTATCTTCATTTTAAACTCTTCTCCATTGGGCATAAACAGAACACCCTTTCCTTTTCTCACCCAGATCCGGGGGGCCTTCAGTGCGATGACTGCCGCTGTGAACATGCCTGGATGCTAAAGTCACGCCCCTCAAAGTGGCTGCAATATCTCGTCTCTGACTCCACTCATTGAGGGCCAGCAACGACGAGGTACCCTTTCTCCTTCTCTCTGTTCTTGGCTTCCCACTTAATTCCTTTCCAGGGCCTTTGTATACATGTCCACATGAGGCCCCTAAATACATTTTAAATTTTGCAAAATCTCAGCTAAAAATATCTTGTTCCCTGCAAGCGCCCTGCAAGTGTGATTGGTCTCCTATGTAGCGAAGGAGCTTTTATATTTTTAGTTTTCTTCCCATACAACAAACACTATTAATAACATTCTACTTTCTCCAGAGATGATATAGATTAGACCAAATGGAAAGTTACCATGGCTACCGTAGTGTTATTTTGGGTATGAGAAATTCATGCCGGGGAAGCGGCATCCATGGTCAAGAACTGGAGCTTTATTTCCGCTTTGCTATCGGGCAATCAATCCCAATTTAATTTTGAAACTAATTGCAATGGAAACTAATTATAAGCAGCAAGACCTGAAACCCCTAATTACAGTGGAAGTCAATAAAGTGAGGCGGCATTATCATTGGAGCAATGTTGGCAGGAGGAGGGATTTAGGCACAGGTGGACTTCCTTCCCCACGCAACTTTCTAAGCAAAACAAGACGGGCAAACACATCTGAGGGATCAGTGGGAAACCCTAAGTTGGGTTTGAAGGCGTCAGTTTCTGGTGAGGGAGCAGGTCAGGCCCTCTCTCTGGGCTATGAAGAGGCAACAAGCTGGGGCAGGGATACAAAGCCCGGATGGAAAGGAGGTATTTCTATCAGCAGTTAACCACCAGGGAGGCCACGGTGGGGAGGCGGGGAAGGGCTAAGCTGAAGGAGGCTGGTCCGGACTAACCCCATAGATCACTGCGTCCCTCTCAGGCCTTGGAGGGCACACAGCAGAGGAGCAGGGGGACCCAAACAGAATCTCATCCCTCAGACCCAGATATTTATGGGCTGTTTCCTCACATACCAGATGCTGAGTCATACTTTTCTGAATTAGCAGCAGTTGGCTTATGAAAGGCCTTCTATTAGAGTAAAAACCTACTGCCAATCCCTGAAGTGCACGCGTCCCTTGGGGACCTCCCGGTCTATGTTTGACAGCTTTAAAATACTGCTAATGGCATGACTTCATCTGCCCCAGGCCAGAAGCATCCATATTTAGGTCAGAAACCACATGGTCCTCACATCACCCCCCAGGCTCCAGGATAGAAAGGGGCTCTTACATCAGGGAGAGAGCACTTTTAACCAGTGATTGATTACTCACTCGCCTCCAAATTCCATGACAAAGGGACAAAAATGAACGTTGCTGCCTGGTGGAAAGCGACTCTGACCACTGCAACAGCGCAGCAGTCAGAAGCCTGCCCTCTGCTCACTGAGCGTAGATTTTTCTACAAAGACCCCCGTTACAGGGTCTTTCTCCCTTTTACTTGTTTTCCTGTTACATTTTCCTGATTTTTAAAAAAGCATTTTTGAGAAGAAAGAAGCAGAAGCTGGTAACCCTGTTGTAGCGTTTTCAACAGCACTGCCTGCGTCGGTCCCTCCGGAGAGGGGCTCCGCGTCAGGGTGGAAGAATTCCTTGAGAGCTCCCAGGCTCCTGTCTCCCACGAAGAAAGGAGGCCCAGTCACCCTGGGGCACAGGACTTTCCCAAGGCAGACAAACCCCAAGTCGGTGGGAGCCGATATTCATCCTAATTCTTAGTGTTGTCATAAGCGGGCAACAGAGACATACAGGCCTCGTCCTGAATTAGTCAAATGAGGTTCGTTGACTATTTTCATCAAAATAGTGTACTGACATATTACGCAAAACCTTTGGCACTGGTCTTGTAACCAAGGTTAAAAATGGGAGCAGTCAGAAAAAAGACAGCTCTGAAGACAGAAATGTTTTGAAACCTGGCTGCAATATGAAAGGAGATACCTGGCAGTCTCTCTACATTATATATGTTATTGACATAATGGACCCGCAGGTTAAGCCGAGAGAGGGGCTCCGCCACCTCACATTTATTATGAACGAGGGGAGAGAGAAACAAAGAGAAAGAAGAGAAACAGCTTGGTCTTATTGAGCTACTTTGGTATAAAATTTCTGCCCAAGGAGACTGCAAGTGTCCTGAAACACAGAGCTTTGTCCCAAAACACAGATAAGGAGCCCCCTTCTGCCTCCAGGGGAGACATACCCCAGGGGCTTATGAAGATCCGTCAGTCAAAGAAAGCGCCTCTGTTTCGACAGCCGGCTGGCTGCAAACTTTCTCTAGCGCCCGTTAGAAAACGAATGCTTTGAAGACCCCCAAATAATTTTAGATGCACCTTATCTCAAAGCCACACCTACCTTGACTCCAAGGAAAGACTTGCGGTGATAGAAGCAGCACAGAGCTGCCGAGAGGGCGTGGAAAGCACTGCATTCCTTAGGCATCTCTGTCCTCAGTCCCTGGACCACACACTTTCTTCAGGGTTAAAAGAAAGGGGGCTCCGGGCATCAGAGCTCGGGCCGCTCAGCAGCAGCTGTGCCGCGCCCGCCCGCCGTCCGTCCAGTGGCCGGGGGAGTGAGCCAGCTCCTTCTCCCAGGCCAGGCTGGGACTTTTCCCCTCTGCTGAAGCCAATACGATCCAGCCTGCCATGCACACAGTGCCAGAAATTCTCATGTGACCAGACTTGCTTTCTGATGAAATTCTAACCTCTCTTAGAAGAGGCTTTGGGCTTTCGCTGTCCCCTCAATGTAGGGACCGGGTAGAAATCATTACGCCCTCGGCAGCCTTTCCTTCAGGGCTGAAGGCACCAGGCCAGCTGCTCCTAGGGGCTCTGTCAGCTGGCTTGTCACCCCAGCGCCTAGGGGTTCAGGAAGCACACAGCACACCTCCTTGTGATGGGACAGAGGCTCCTTTGAGAAGACGACCTAGAGGTGGCCAGGGAGCGACTGTCCCCTGGGAGCGATCTTAGAAGTCCTAGGGACCCAGGCGGGATCCCTGTTCCCACTCTGCCAGTCCATCCCAGAACTGTTTATTTTTAATTAGGATGCTCCTGGCGGCCAGCTTGCAGCTGATAATGTTGGCACAGCCATTGCTACTGTCAAAGCAACAGTGCCTTTTGGTGTTTAATTAGCAAGTCTGTCAGCAAACACCCTGAGCGCCCCATGCCCTCCCCACCTGGCCGGGCAGGCTACTGGGAGGATGGGACGGGCTGTGTAGACTCTTCTGACCCAACTGTTTGTCTCATTCCTTTCCTTCACTTTAATACTTCACTTTAGCTGCCGGCTCTCAGATCCAGCACATGAGGCTCACAGCCAACCTGGCTGAGCTTGTTTCTTCTGTGCTCAGAGGCCTTTGCCCCCACCAAGAGCCTCCTAACGCCTTTAGGGGAAAGTAACTGCTTTTCTCCTTTCATTCCACTAAGAGTGGATGCTCCATGATTCTGGTGTTTTTTGTTTTTGTTTTAAATCCAACCCAGGTTTCTGCCTGTAGCTCTTCCTCTCCTACCGTTCCAAATATTAACTTTCTGTGGCTCTGGCCCCTCAAACATGGAATGTGTCCTGAAGCTTTCTAAAACTTCGCACAGGCAGAAACTTGCAACAGGGAAGAAACAGAGCCCATTCAGTTCTGAAAGGGACACTACCACGGAGGCACGAGGGAGGTCTGAACACACCAATGGGTCCCTGTCCAAGAGGAGGCCTCGGCCTTTGGACTTGGTCAAGTTGGCCTGTAAAACTAGGGAACTGTTTGCCTAATGCCTGCGAGCAGCTTCCATGCTGGCCCGAGTGCTGTGGAGAGAGACAGGGTAGAGTCTCCCCACGTCCACCATGAGGACGGACCTACAAAGGCTCTGGCGCCACAGGAGCAACCAGGGGCTGACTCCCTTCCTGCTCTCTCCTCCCTTCTCCTCCATGGCTCCGGAGGTCAGGTGTGCAGCCCTGGGAACTCCTGGGTCTGGGGAAGGCCCCCTGAGAACCTGGGAGCAAGCACCAGAGGAGCAGAACTCACGGTTGGTGTGTTTTTAGCTGGAGGGGGCCCTTGGAGATGGTCCAGTAGATGGATCAATACTGTTCTCCAAGGTCCTGTACTGTACCTACGAGGGGGCATTTCCCTGCCCCCATTTCTATTAGATGGGGTTCAAAGGGTAAGTCCACATGGGCAGCCAGGGCCCATGACCCCAGCAGTCAGGCCACCAGCCACCAGGTAAGGGGCCCAGTGTTCACCTGCTATTCCCCTTTCCCTCAGGCTCACAAAGTCCCCAAATGGCTAAAGAACACAGCCTGGAAGAGGAAGAAAAGCAGCTCCTTCAATCCTGCACAGAAATTCCACGAGGTTAGTTAGCCAAAGCCTTTGAATTCCAAAGCCTTTGAATTCCAATACCCTACCCGCAGAAAGCATGAATGCAGCGCATTCCTGCAAGGAAATGCGCAAATAACTCAGACATGTAAATCACATAGCATCACGCAGTCAAGTGCTCCCGGAGCCGGAGTAAAAGCAAAACAAAGGCCGCTCAGGCCAGGGCAGGCCCGCCGCTGGTCACCTGAGGCTGTCCCTGTTTACTCCAAGAAATGTCTTTAAAATGCACCAAAACTGGTTCCGTCAGGATTAAAGGATGGGCTAATCTCACTCACTTTTTATTTCTGTGTTCCACACAAAAAATATTTCCGACGCAAGGTCACAGGTTTTAATCCATTTTCTCCTCAAATGGCGGAGGAGAGACTAAAATAACTATTATCTTGCAACTAAAGATGGTAATTGCATGAAATCACTGACTTGTTATGCTTTTAAATGTCTCCCATCCACACTGATCAATGCCCCCACACGCATCCCACAGTGATTATTCTATTCTTGTTACAAAGACACAGAGGACCAGAACTGCCTGTCACTCAGCGGAGAGCAGACAAGGCACCAGGGACTCCGCCTGTGACTACAGAACCTGGTGTCTGATCACATGGAAGCAAAAATAAGATTTTTTTAAACGTCTTATAAGTGAACCTGTCCCACAGCCCCGTGGAAAGGCTGTGATGTGCTACACTGGGGCAGGGTGACTCTGGTGATTTAGTACATGTGACTGAGGACCAGTCAAATCTGGATTCAGGGTTTTCTAAACACCATGCCCTTCTGTGGGCAGGGTTCAGGGTCGCTAATGCAACTCCAGGGACGGATGGACAGAGGCAGCCGCATGGAGCTGCGGGAAAGGTCTGTGCTCCCCAGCGCATCCCACCCCCGCTACCACACCTGGATCTGTGAGGAGGCATTTCTCTGCACCAAGGGAAACATCTGTGAAAACAGCCAGGGCGGGGTAGCCAGGTGGACCCTTGAAGGAAATCCTTGTTACCTCAGGTCACATGTTGCCCAGCCAGCTGGGAAGAGGGCTAAAGCAGGCTGGAGGCGGCCCCTGCACAAGCATTGCCTTCAATGCCATTGTTCCCTTGGGTAGCCCTAATACTAACCTGCACTACTTAGTAACCATGGAAACAGGAGCTGCCTGCCAGCCATATTCACAGACACGTGCACGCTTCCTTTCCATCCGCCGCAGCCCTTGGGCTAAGAGAGGCTGAAAGCGAGTACAGAGTCCCTTTCCCAAAGTGCCACAGCCCCCGTGAGGTAGACCTGCTCTCTGAGGATGGCATGGGGTGAGAGATCTGTGCAGAGAAAGATGTGCCTGCCAGGTACCTGCTTTTCCGTTTCAGGGCAACAAGGAATGTGATGCTGCCCCAGACCCCCACTCCCCTTCCCAAAGCTAGCCCGGAACCAAGCCATCCAGCCTTACATGCAGTGAGGTGCTTAGGCCATGCCAAGCAGCCCCAGGGGCAATGCGTGCTGAGACCAGAGGGTACTGGTGCAAGGCTGCACGTCCTGGCTTGTCCCTGCCCACAGGGACTCACTCAGAACGTCCGTGACCACCGGTCATGGTCAAAACAGCTCAACCTCTGGTGGCAACTGTGAGACTTCACCTGTCCAGAAACATTGATCTTTCTTGGCTTTTGTCTTCACTAAACCCCAGTGATTGGGCTCTGGGGGAGCAAAGACAGCGTTAATGAGATAGGGAGTAAGGCCAATGCTCCGAATTCTGTTTCTCCTGGTGTCCCAGGAAGTAGGGAAGGAAGATTAACATGGACAGCTGGTCCTAAATTGCTGAGGATGCCCTCTGCAGGCTCAGCAAGAACCTAGAAAGCTGTGGGCCAGAGAAGGGGCAGCCCTGCTCCCCAAAGCCTCCCAGTCACCTGGCCTGTCTGTGTGATTCTGCACACAGTAAACCAGGAGGGGAGGTGGGGAGGGAGGAGCTCTTCGTAGCAGAGCACACACCCTCACATCACAAGCAACAGGGCTGGGGCAGCGGAGGTGGAAGCCGTGAGAGCGAGGAGAAGCGTTGGGGAAGAGGTCCCCTCCTCATGCCAGGCTCAGTCAAAGATGGCTCAACACATTTTTCTATATGCAAATGTGATTTATTTCTTGCTCCAACAAGGAATGCAAACTAGACTCGGAGGGAAGAGGGCGGGAAAGGCAGGCCCAGCTCTCTGGCCACTTTGTGTGCGGCTGTGAGCAAGAAGCCGGCTTGCGCTGGTGCAGCAGAGGCGCGGCGCGTTTACGAGTGTGTGCTGCACACATCCCAGCCTGACAGTCCCCGGATTCCTCAAGGGGATGAAAGGGTAGGTTGCTAAATGGCTTCTGTCGGGAAACGGTATTGATCTGCCTAGCACATACACAAGAAGATTAAGGCCAGTATTCACACACCGATTTCTCTCCACTGGGCCTTTGTCCTCCCACAAATGTCTGTCCCTTTAATTGGCGACTAAAATTGTATAACTAATCATGTGAAGCAAAACTAGGTGAGCACCCAGGCCCGACTACTTTCTTGCACTATCACATACAATTTCACCTCATATGTCCGCCCTTCCCCATCGCCATTTCCTGGTATTCTTATTGCCATAATTAGCTGGTTAATATTAATAACAGGAAGAGAGCAAAGGGGAGGCCAGACATCATAAGCATGGTCACCTGGGCAGCTCCGCCAGGAAGCTACAGCTTCATGCTCCCCAGGGAACCAAGGTCCATTCCCTGCAGATCACTGGAGGAAGGGATCAAAGAAAGGGGGAGATGGGTGCATGTGCAGTAAAGTCTGGGTGGCACAGGGAGGTGCTTGCCTGTAGTCTAGCTTGGGGAACAATGGATTGGCTGGGGGGGGGGGACCCCATCAGAAGTGCATGAAATCTTAAAGAGTTAATTGGTTAGTTTAAAGAAGCTCCTGGTTAAAATCCCCAAAGAGTTCCTTCCCTCTTGTTCTCTCTTGCTCCATGCCCCACACTCACCCATGCGCTCGCGTGTTCTCTTTCCATAGCCACATGGCCTTCAGCAGCCACTTGGTCTATGGCTGTATCGTCCACACACAATGGACTGCAGCTGGGGACGCGAGCTAAGCTAGGCAGATGCTGGAACGGACTGGACTTTAACATGGAGCAGAAACTCTGGGCAGTGGCCTTAATTCTGGCCCTGCTGATGACAACACCAGACTTCTTCCATGGAGAGACAGACAGAGATGGGACCTTGGACGGGAACCCCCTTTACATCATCAGTAAAGCTTTCCACGAAACCCCATTATCCCGTGGGGGCCTCAAGAGATTCTTTTCCTCACGGCACCCCCAGACCTCCACTTCCACCGATAACAGTATCACCCCAGAAATCCTATATCATACAAGCTTTATTTTCTGTGTCTGGCATTAAGCTGAAATTAAAAGAATGTGCATGGGGCATAATTCCAACCTTTCACACAGTCGTCAGACTTTCTGGCGGGCCCAGCCTTCTTTGATAGTCTATGAAAATCACGGACCCTCCTCCCAGAACAAAAGGCACAGACTGTAATGTTTTTAATTTCAGGGATTCTGTGTCCCCAGCAGCCCACCCGTACATCCCGGGGAGTCTTACCCACACAAGATGATCCTCCCCCCCCCCCCCCATGCCAGCTTCCTTCTGTTCTACACTCACTATGCAGGCATCACAGCTCCTAGGTTTTCTTTGCTGTACGCATTTCTATTTCCCCTTCCTTCCATTTTCGGTGCATGTGAGCTATATAAGCAACTAATAACGGTGACCCAAGCCCTCCGAGGCCCCTCCCACGTAGAGCTGCAGAAATGGGCCAAGGGGCATCTGCAGGGCCAGAACGGTGAGGGCGCACAGCAAACACCAGCAGCCCTGCCTCCCATCTCCGCTGCCACTAGCTCTCCCACCTCACAAGCACTTCTGGAAAATGGCATCTTCCAAAACGAAGCTGCAAGACACATATTTGCATGTCTCAAAAGCCACGCTGGGAGGTAGGAGGGCAGAGGCAGAGCCAGGATGGGTTCAAGTCTTTTTAAATATTTTTTTTAATTGATTTCAGAGAGGAAGGGAGAGGGGATAGAGAGAAACATCAACGATGAGAGAGAATCACTGGCTGCCTCCTGCATGCCCCCTACTGGAGATCGAGCCTGCAACCCAGGCCCGCGCCCTTGACTGGGAATTGAACCATGACCTCCTTCCTGGTTCATACGTCAATGCTCAACCAACTGAACCACACAGGCCAGGGCAGGGTTCAAGTCTTTACTGCACTACCAGCAAGCTGGGTGACCTGGGGAAATGTCTTAACCTCTCTGAGCCTCAGTTTGCTCTTCTCATTTACTAGTATTTTTGTGAGGATTAAATGAGATAACAAAGAATCTAGCACCCAACAAACAGGCACTCAGAAATGTGAGCTTCCCTTCCATTTTCAAAGGAAAAGACAAACCTCATCGGCCCTGCTTGTTTCTCCCATAGGGCACATGCCCAAATGCACCCTAAATCTCACTCCAATGCCAGGCTACAGGAACAGGGTGGCCAGTCCCGCCCTGAGCCAATGACAGGCCCCAGCTAGTGCTACTGCAACTCTTGAACCTTGAATGCCAGGAAGAAATGGGGAGGAGTTTAAATTGTTTAGCCTTAAAAATATTGCTTAGCCTTTAATTTTTCAGACCACGTATGAAAATGGCACATACGCTCAGATGTCTCGGATGATTTTCTACTTCAGAATCTTTATTGTTAGGGGAGCTGCTTGTTTTGACAGCCTGTGTGTCCACAGCGTCTGCCCACTTGGCCTGCACCAGGGCGCTGCTGGGTCCTTCACAACCACTCAGCTCCCAGTGCTCACCCTTGTGCCAGCCAGTCTGACTGGGGATTCCATGCCCCCACCTTAGGACCTGGGAGGCACCCCTCTTTCCCACTGTCGCACACCAGGTTGGCTGCAGAACCGGGTTTCGGCCTGGCCTGGCTGGATGCCTGCCTGATGCTCCTCCCACCTCACCCCTGAGCCTTGCTAGCCCTCTGGGCTCTGGCCCCAGGACTGGAGATCTTCCACGAGAGTCTAGAGTCCCCAGAGGTCCACCTCCCATGCGCCTGGCTCCTTCACGCTTCACTGGCCCGCATTACTGGACACTGACACCAACCATTTCTAGGATTAGAGCTGTGCCTGCGACAGCCCTTGGGACACTGTGCTGGCTCTGCCCAGCTCCCCTCTCTCTGCTTCCTGTGTCCTCCCAGATGCTGCTTCCTGCCTGCACCTCCTCCTCTCTAGCCCCTAGTGGCAGGAATTGCCGAAGTTACAGTGTACTCTTCTAATGCCACTCCACGCCCATCACCCACCCTGAAAGGCTAGCAAGTGTCTGAGTAGATGGAGCAGGCATGGAGGAATGAATGCGCAAGAAAGGCCGGAATCTGGGGCGCAGGGCAGGTCGGCACCCGGGGAGCCAGGACTCACTCCACTTGTTTCCACCTTGAAAGCTTGCCCAAGTAAAACAGAAAGTGATCTTATTCCTTCCTTCTTCTCTCTTTCCAAGCAAATTCTAGCCACCTGAGTGAAATACTTCTGTAGGAATCTCCTTCTTTCATGGCTGTAAACCAAGCATGTCAAACTCAAAGGCTAACACGGGCCAAATAAACAAGGCTTGCGGCCCGCAGGCCGAGAGTTTGACATGCTTGCTGTAAACTGATCACGAGCATTAGCATCTGAGTGGCACACTGGTTACTTCTGGGTCCTGCCGGAAGAGCTATGAGAATCAGCCCAGACCTGGAGTTTTTAACCTGGGGGTGGGGCGGGGCTTCCAGGAGCCACTGGAAATTGTATATAAACTGTTGGGTGAGAGAGCTGGCTTTCACCCAGTTCTCAAAGAGTCATGTGACCTAAAATCCCCACTGATCCAGAAAGACTTTCAGTGGCTCTTAGAGATGTGGCTTCGGATGGTCTCACTTGATCTTTTTCTAGTGGAGAGAGATGTGCAGAGAACACCCCGGTCATCATGGACATGAGCAAAGACAGGAAAGCCTCCCGGCCGCCTCGGACACGGTCAGGCATGGGCAGGGCTGTGCTTGGTAAGAGGAGCTGGATAGACACTGAAGCAGGCAGTGAGCCTCTCCGTCCTGCTGTTGGAGTAGCTTTAAACACCGTGGGAGGGGAAGAAACCCGCCCTCACCCAGCTGGTAGAAGGGCCTGGTTTGTATGCAATAGTTAACATTACCACCACAGGCAGAATAGCTACCAGTTTGACTCTCAGCAACCCCTCCCCAGCCACAGACTTGAGGGATGTGCTCCCTGAAGAAGACTGCAGCAGTCACAGAAACCTTTCTGCCTTTCGGCCGGCGATCCTCAAAGCAGCCTCACTCACCCCTCGTGTCAGGCCCCCAAGAGCCAACATTTACACAGAGAGCTTTCACCTTAGTGTCTTATTCAGCACTCACACCGGGAGACATGTATTATCATCTCCACTGTACACTTGAGATCAAACCGTTCTTAGAGTTAATAATTAAAACAACCATGAGCCAGAGTGGCTGGATCTATCGGATGTGATAATGGAAGCATGGATTCCACCTGGTTGCCTGGAGTACCTTATCTTGTGCAAATCCAAAAGGCAGAATTGTGGCTCCTGCAACAACCTCCTCCCTCCAACCCAGTGACGGATGTTCTTGGCAACACAGACAGCAGGTCCCATCGGAAATATCCCCATTCATTACTGATGGAAATGGTAGGGACAGATGGATGCTGGGGACAGAATCTGAGAGCCAAGATACAGCAAAGCCTCTAGTACAGGTAATGGCTGGAGGGCTAGGGGACCTCGTTTGTCGTACACAGTCACCAACGGGGCCCGTTTCTCCACAGGAAAAGGCAGAGGCTGTGCTGCATGGGAAGGGCACTTCCTCGGGCAGTCAGCTGCCACGCCAATGCCACCTACAGAAACGACATCAGATGGTCAACACTCCTGGTGCCCAAGGTGCAGACAATGGGTTCCTTTTGTTGGTGGTTAAGGGCAGTACAATGCCTAGCCCTCCAGGTTCTTGCCCCACGACTAGAGATCTTCCACATGCATCTAGAGTCCTCAGAGGACCACCTCATGTGCCGGGCTCCTTCACACTTCACTGGCCCACGTTACTGACAGCAGCCATTTCTAGAATTAGAGCTGTGCCCGGGATAGCCCAGGCACAGTGTGTGCCTAGAGAGTGGGAGGGCAGGGTGGGAGAAGAGAGAGTTACCAGGGAGGGCAGAGGAACTCACCTGGACCAATCTCTAGGCACACCACACCAGCCTCACAGCTGGGCTCCTTGTGACGACAGATGTGGGAATTTTTCCACAGCCTCTCTGCCCTGCCCCCCTCATCCCTACAAGTTCTCTGTAACAAGGTGGATCTGACCATTAAACTGGGAGGCAATGGGATTCAGCACATAAATACACCAGAAGGGAGAGAAACTAGAGGAAGATGAGTATAGGACTTAAAAAGATATATATATATATATATATATATATATATATATCCGTCTCTCTGCAAAACCTAGCACTTATATGCCAACATTTTACATGTGTACCCTTAGTAGACAGAAACAATTAGAAAATATAACCTAATATACTTCTGATCCTGAAAAGTCAGGGGGAAATTATTTAAATAGCAGATAGTGGTTATTACATTTGAAAGCTTTACCCCACGGCATGAGTGTTCATGCCATGAACACTTGTAATGGGTGTGCGAGCCAATCAGAACACTGAACACTGAATGTTGCGGAAGTAGACATGCGACCCAAGTTAGACCAAACAGACTCCTTTCTTGTGATATTTCAAACCAGAGCAGAGGGAAAGATCCCTTTCCCTGGGGACTATAGCTTTAAGATTATAATCTACCCCTGGCTGTTGTGGCTCAGTTGGTTGGGCATTGTCCTGCGCACAGAAAGGTTGCAGGTTTGACTCCCAGTCAGGGCACATGCCTGGGCTGCGGGGTCTATCCCAGGTGGGGGGCGCTGCAGGATGTTGCTCTCACATTGATGTTTCTCTCTTTCTCCATCTCCCTTCCTCTCTCTCCAAAGATCAATAAAAAAATCTTTTAATAAAAGATTATAGGCTAGAGCAGCCTACAGGCATGTGTTCCCATGGCATGTAGAAGCCGATCTGAGATAACGCAGTCAACGTGCTGAGAGAAGCAGATGCAAGGACTGAGAGCACGGAGATGTTTTCCTTCCCCAGAACAGTCATCCACCCAGGCCACTCCACCCCTGCCCTTCCCAGTCATAAATTTCCTGCTCACATCATCAGTTTGAGAGTTTACAGGTTCCCTTTATCAGTGCGAGGTTAGGTAAAACTTGAGATCAAGATACAATAATACGTTGTGTTGGCCTCTACCGGAGTTCACATATATAAGATGTGATCCCCTATAGCTAAAAAAAAACGCTAAAAAAGAGCCAACATAAACTGATGTTACATGAACACGTGGATAATATACACCCATTAATAATAGGGTTGTACATTCATGTTTCAGTGACGGGTGGAAACTAATAGCGTTTCACAGCCTACTCCAAGGACATTACATTAAAGGACTGCCCTATCTTAGGTTTCCAAGAGTGAAGCAGACACGGATTTGCCTCTAGGACAGGGAGGGACTCATGGAGTTGGAATGTTCTGTGCACGGACGATAGGTGTGTGTGGCTCCCACGCCCAGCACCCCTCCCAGGCTCATGCGGCAACAGCACCATCCTAAGGTCCTGGAAGACGATCCAAAGGCTAATCTGTTTTGTGGAAAAGCAGAAACCCGTTTCAGAGGTGCAGGCCGGGACACTCCCTCACTAAGGCCAGGGGGACTTTACCAGGTAAATTGATAACCTGGGAGAGCAACTCTCATGACTCCTTTCTAGGTCAGGGAAAGGGAATTTGCATCATCCCCAAATTACATTTAGATCCTCCCAAAGTTGCTCCTTACATGGTCTTTAGTTGCACACGGCCTGGAAGTAGGCTTGGCACCCTGACCGTCTGCCTGATGGAGCTTCTTTCACCCACTGCTACTGCTCCTTTTACCCCAGTGAGGACCCTAGCTCCAATCCTGCCTTCCAGGGTCCTGCTATTGAAACACTCAATGCAGTGAGCTCTGTCCTTGTCTGTTGGCCTCAGGACCCAGTCTTACTCATCATCACTGCGCCAATGCCCAGAACAGTGCCTGAGCAGGAGAGGGGCCAGTGAACGTTTGGAGGTAGCACAGGGATTCTCAACACACACGTGGAAGTAGTTTGCATGAAAGTGTGTTTGCATATTTGTAGGCAAAGGGTTCTTATTCATCACATTCACAAAAGGACAGGGACCTCCCCCCTCCAATAGGTAAGAACCACATGGTGTGAGACATGACCTGCTGTACGAGGGTCAGGTCCTTATGGGGCGAACCAGCCTTGCCTTCCCCTCAGAAGCACCTCACTCCCTCAACTGTAAACTACCTGGGTTCCCAAATGGGAGGGGGCTCCCTGAACACAGTGATTCTTTTTTTTAATCATCAACTGAAGATATGTTGGTGTGTGTTTTTTATTGAGAGAGAGAAAGAGAAAGAGAGAGAGAGAGAGAGAGAGAGAGAGAGAGAGAGAGAGAGAGAAACCTCAATAGCCTGCCTCCCACATGTGCGGCCCTGTCTGCTAAGACTCTTTCCAGTAAAGACCACGAGAAGACAGAGGAAGGAGACTGGGCCACCGTGGACTCAGCTGGACCACTCAGGCACTTCGCAAAACACCCACCTGGGCCTGGGAAAAAACAAGCATCTAATGGGAGACTGGTGGCCACAGGAAACAGGCCGCCAGCCCCATCATTTCCTCGGCACAAAAAGCTCCTTTGAGAGTGTGAATGGAGGCTTTATGTGGCAAGTTCTCATCCACAGGCTAATAAATATGTGAAATGGCCTCTCAGACCAGGTTCCTGCAGCCTGGACACTGAGGTCATTGGAGAAACAATGAGATGCCATCTGGAGAGAGCTGGGACTCAAAGGAAACGGCCTCGAAGGGCCAAGCAGCATGTTTTCATTCCCAGGGTCTGACACATCCTTATCTTCCCTGACATAAAGGACGCATGGAGCTCAGCCAGCTCAGCCACGCTGGGAGCATGAATGGGCAAACGCAGTGGCAATTAATAAAAGCTGAAGGGTCAGGAGAGTGCCCTTTCCAGGCTGCCACAAGTAAATTCATCCCTTGGCTGCACTTTCCCCGCCAAGCGGAGCATCGTGGCCATAACCCAGGCCTTGGCCTCAACCAGCTTTGGGTTTTCACAGTTTTCATATAAAGCAGTTAGAGCAGAACAGCAATGCTTCTGGCCCAGCTCCGGACGGTACACGGGCAGCAACGACTTGATCTGTGAAAGAGTATTTACCGAGGCTTCACGAGCCACTCAATTGTAGACAGCAGGCCCACAACTGAGAACTCTCATCGCTAGGCTAGGTTCTCAGTGCTTCTTATTTTTAAATAAAAATTTAATGTGTCTTCTCTATTAATAATCAGTATCGTTAGATGGAAATGCAATTGTTGAGCAAGCTGGTTTAAAAAAAAACTTAGCTAGAGAAGAAAATGCGGACTTAGGTAGCAGGAGGCGCTGATTCGTGTCTAAGTGTTGCTGCAGCTGACAGCTCTGAGCTGCAGGAGACCCTCCAGGACGGCGCTGCTCAAAGTGGGGCCTTTCAGGGAGTCTGTGAGGCAAACTATTTTTTAAAATATATTTTTATTGATTTCAGAGAGGAAGGGAGAGAGAGAGATAGAAACATCAATGATGAGAATCATCCATCGGCTGCCTCTTGCAGGCCCCCTACTGGGGACCAAGCCCGCAACCCGGGCATGTGCCCTGACCAGGAATCAAAACGGCAGCCTTTCGGTGCTCTGGACAATGCCCAGCCAACTGAGCCACACCGGCCAGGGTGACCACCATATTTTTTTTTAACTTTAAAAACATTGAAAATATATTTCACTTAAGAAGGCCTTGGTGAAGCAGTAAGAATTACTCACTTTATGACATCTCGGCCCCTCTGGCCTCAAAGTGGTCCTCAGTGGGAGAGGTGGACTCTGGCTGAATGGCCTTGCCCTTGCTATGTCCTCTTCTCTTACGACAGTGGTTCTCAACCTTCCTAATGCTCCTACCCTTTAATACAGTTCCTCATGTTGTGGTGACCCCCAACCATAATATTATTTTTGTTGCTACTTCATAACTGTAATTTTGCTACTGTTATGAATCGTAATGTAAATAACTGATATGCAGGATGTATTTTCATTGTTACAAATTGAACATAATTAAAGCATAGTGATTAATCACAAAAACAATATGTAATTATATATGTGTTTTCCGATGGTCTTAGGCGACCCCTGTGAAAGGGTCGTTCGACCCCCAAAGGGGTCGCGACCCACAGGTTGAGAACCGCTGACTTACATCACATTTGACTCGCCCCTCCACTCAAAAGTCACCGTTTGGGGGAGGCCTTCCCTGGCCTCCCTATTTAAAATGAGTGCCCCCCGAACGCCAACATTTCCTAGTTTCTTTCCCTGCTGGAGCTTTCCTGCTTAGCACTCCTCACTGCCTGACCTGGTTTACGCGACCGTCTTCCTTGTCCTCTCTCTCCTCTGCCCCAGAATATAAGCTCCCCTGGAACAGTGACCAGCAGATGGCAGACACTCAATAGATAATTGTTAAATGACGATGACACATAAAACAAATATGCCTACACTTGTTTAATAATTGAAAAACTGTTTTCAACAAGAAAACATTGAAAAGTGCCCATATGTCAGTAGGTTAAGTCTGATTGTATCTTGTACGGTGGAACACTAAACAGCCATTCAAAAGAAAGAGGTAGACCCATTTATTTATCATGAGTGAAGTCCAATGAAAAAAGGAAGTTGCAAAGCCATATGAAGTTAGATATTATTTTTTTGCACCAATCAATACAATTGTTCCCCAACTCAACCTTCCTGATCTCAAAACAGTTTGAGCATCTCAGATCTCCCAGGAACACTTGAAGCTTCCTCTCGGCATTCAAGACAGACGAGTGCCTCCTCTCCCCGTCGGATCCTCCTGCTGCTCCGTGCTGCCCCCGTCAGCCTGGGCACACACTGTCCCACACGCGTGGGGTCTTCCCATGAATCTCTAACATCCTGATACCCGTCTTCTGCCTCACCTAATAGCAACTTCCTTCCTGCCAAGCTATCATTTTTAGTTGTCAAATCACAATTCAAATATAATTTTTCAGAGGAAATTTCTTGGTTACCACAGGTAAAACTTCAGATCAATGCCAACTCCTCCCCCTACAAAATCTACATATAGTATCCTAGTGTCCTAAAGCTTTTTGTCTAAGACTGTTAGACTCTTAATTCTAATAATAAAATATAATGAAAATTTTAATGTCTTATATGAAGTCAATTAAAATCACTTGCCCTTTTATACACTTTAAACACAGCCCTTAGTTCTGAGGTTGTAAATAGAACGTTATGGTACACTATTACATTTAATACTAAAAGCTCACAGAATATTTAGAAACTGAATAAATGCTGCACTGTTGTGACATGCAATGGCCACTAGAGGGCAGAGCTTAACAGCAAAATGCTTTCAATGCTAAAAGCCTGGAGGTTGAAGAGTTACTGGGACCCCATACCAAGATGATAACAAGATCTGCATGTCTGTTTTCACTGCAGCGTTATTATTATTATTATTATTATTTAAATACATTTTTATTGATTTCAGAAAGGAAGGGAGAGGGAGAGAGTGAAAGAAACATCAACGATGAGAGAGACTCATTGATCGACTGCCTCCTGCATGCCCCACACTGGGGATCGAGCCTGCAACCTGGGCATGTGCCCTGACCGGGAATCGAACCATGACCTCCTGGTTCATAGATGGATGCTCAACCACTGACCCACACTGGCTGGGCAGCAGCGTTATTTACAGCAGTCAAGATCTGGAAACAGCCCAAGTGCCAATTAGTAGATGAGTGGATAAAAAGCTGTGGTACATTTACAGCTCGGCTGTTAAAAAAGAAAAAAATCATACCCTGTGGGATAGCGTGGGTGGACCTGGAGAGTAGTATGCTAAGTGAAACAACCAGAGAAAGACAAACACCATATGATTTTGCTTATATGTGAAATCTACTGAACAAAATAAACTAACAAGCAAAATAGAAACAGAATTCTAGATACATAGACAGACTGACAGCTGTCAGAGGGGAGAGGGTTGGAGGCTGGGTGAAAAAGGTGAAGGGATTAAGCAAGAAACCAGACCCACAGACAACAGTATGGTGATAGCCAGAGGGAAAGGGGGTTGGGAGGAGGTGGAAGAGGGCAAAGGAAGGATAAATGGTGGTGGAAAGAGACTTGACTTTGGGCGGTGAGTGCACGATGCAGTGTGCAGATGACGCGTTAGAGAGTTGTACACTTGAAACCTGTGTGGTTTAATTAACTGATGCCACCCCAATAAGTATCTCTGCCTAAATGTGTAAGTATTTAAGGTACCAACAGTGGCCTCACGGTTTTTATTTGATACCAGGTTGGCCAAAGAAGGTAGACTGAGGTTAGGTGTGGGAACATTCTTGCTGTCAGGAAATAAAATCACCAAAGAATTTCTGGAAAACTTTTGGAGCTATGTTATTTGATTTGGGAAACCTAAAGAAAGGTCTTTGGAAGAACCTCATTTCCTCTTCTCTCAATTTCAACGCCCTTCGCTTGCATCTGGTTGTAGGCGGACATGGGTCAGCCAGTCAATTAACTAAACACAGGGTGGGGCAAAAGTAGGTTTACAGTTGTGAGTACATGAAACACAAAGTATTTCCTTGTATTATAATTTACTAATTTATGTATTACTTTTCATACAAACAACTGTAAACCTACTTTTGCCCCAACTGTATTTATCAAGAGGACAAGAAAAGGTCTGTGCACTCGAACTCACATTCTAATGAGAAGTTAGGTTTTTTTAAAGTAAACAAATGGAAATTGGGACAAGTGCTGTGAGGAGAATAAGCAGAGTAATGAGACGAGGCCGCTGTCAGCAGAGGCATCAGGGAAGGCGGACCAGCCCCATAGAGAATGAGGGTGACAGTTACTGAGCTAATATTCTTTGAGGACTAGCACCATGTCAGACACACAGGTGCCAACACCTTTACGTACAGTAACTCATTGAATTCCTAAATTCTCCCATTTCCTGCTAAGGAAACCAAGATCCAAGGAATTTCAGAAACTTGTTTAAAGTCACAAAGAAATGGTTAAGATGGGGCTTGGCATCTACTGGAGTCCTAGCGATGCTGTAACAATCACCACGAACTTGGTGGCTTTAAAATAGAAATGTATCCTCTCGTGGTTCTGGAGGTTAGGGGTCCAAAGCAAGGTGTCGCCACGCTCTCCCGGAGGGCTCTGGGGGAGGCCCCGTCTTTGCTCGTGGGGGTTGCTGGCAATCCTCGGTGCTGTGCGTGCACCAACCCCAACCTTGCTTCTATTGTCACATGGCATTCTCCCTGTGTGTCTGTGTCCAAATTCCTCTCTTCCATTAAGGACACCGGTCACTGGGTGTGGGCCCACCCTAACCCAGTATGACCTCATCTTAATTTGATCATATCTGCAAAGACCTTATTTCCAAATAAGGCCACATTCACAGGTACTGGGGAGTTAGGACTTCAACATATCCTTTTGGGGAGACATAATCCAACCCACAGCAGCATCTTAGCCCCCACTTCAAACCACTCAGCTATTCCGCTTCCAAAGGACCTGCTAGGCCAAGGGAAAGGCAAAGACCCAGGGGCAGTAGGGAAGCGGCATGGAGGAGCCTGGGGACGAAGGCGGGTGCAGGAGATGAGGTCAGAGGTACACAGGCCACATGGGAGGGCTTGGAAGACCAATTATAAAGCTGAGTCTGATCAGAGCCAGAGCCTCAATTCTCGCCTGCATGTTAGTTTTCCAGTCTCTTCACCACCTTCCTTCAGCCCAGGATGCCGGCTGCAGCACAGAAAACGAATGTGAACCTGGCCTCATTCCATTCACAGGCTCCTTCGAGCACCTCCAGGGGGGCAGCTCCAGGCTTTGACCTTGATTCACGCCATTCATTTCCAGAGGCCCAGGAAGAGTTCACTTCTGACTTGGGACACAGAGACACCTCATCCAGGCTGCACAGGCAGAGCAGCTTCTGGCCTGACGAGTCATCCAGGCAGCCCCTGGCCCAGGCAGTCAGGATTCAAGCCCCTGTTCTGGGAGGGAGATGCAGACGCTGGACGTGTTGGGCCCAGCAGAGAGATGCTGCTCAGAGAGGCAGGTCTTCACGAGATGCTGAGATGCGTCCAACCAGGGCAGTGCTGCAACAGCACTGAGCCTAATTGTGGGAGATCACACAGCCGGCATGAGGGCTCCCTGCTGTCTCACGGGCAACATGAGGGCGATGTCAGCGATGCAAGGCTGCATCATGGGAGTGTCAGCAAGCAAAGATGGGATTTTTGTTGAAAGCTTACTACTGTTTCTATTATCCCCCAAAGTTCTCCGTTCCCTTTTGCACTTGACCTCCCCCCTTACCTTTTTGGGAGGAAAAACCGGGACAATGCATGTGTGTACGGTCTAGAGCAGGGGTCAGCAAACCCTTCCTGGAAAGGGCCAGAGAGTAAATATTTTAGGCTTTGCCACCCATTCTGTTGCAACTACTCAACTCCACCATTATAGGGGCAATATGTAAACGAATGGGTGTAGCTGTGTTTCAATCATACTCTATGCCCACTGAAATTTGAATTTTACAATTTTCACAATCTTTTGATTTTTTACAAAACCATTTAAAAATATAAAATCTATTTTTACCTTGTGGGCCCGTACAGTAGCAGGTGGCAGGGCCAGATTTGGTCTTGGGCTGTAGTTTGCTAACCCCCACCCCCACCCCCACCCCCCTCAGTCTAATGATCTTCCCACATGCTCATAAATTAATTCTATGTCACTGTGGTATTATATGGCCTCCAACTGGAAATTTTCTTTCCTCCCCTAAAACTGGCTTCTGGTGAGATGCCAGGCACTCGTGTGTGAACTCTGGAATTGCCCCTGGCTTCCTCTCCCTCATCCCCTGCATTTAAATCCCAACAGGAACTGTCAACTCACTTAATAAAATGGCTCTTAGTTCTATGTCTAAGAGGCCTCCTGCCCCGACTTCCCATTCCCGCTGCCACTGTCTCAGGTTAGGCTCCTGATAACGCTTTCCTCCTACACACACGACTTCCTGAACGATGGCTAACACGTGGTACATGCTCAGAACTCTGCTGAATGAGCCAACGCAGTAAAATACCCACAAGCTCAGCACTTCCTCTTTCTGGTCAGCAGTCTGACAAGGCCCATCTGAAAATCAGAAATTTCCCCTTCTGTGGTGGCAACACTTAAGGGCTAAAATATAAGGTTTTATCTTATTTTTAAAAGTCAAGCTCACTGAGGTGTAATTCGCATACAGTTAGGGTCACCCTTTTAAGTACAAGTCTATTCGCTTTGAAACAACCACATATAAGGTATTTCTATTATCCCCAAACTTCCCCATTCCCTTCTGCACTCGCCCCTTACCTTTTTTTTTTTTTTTTTTTAAAGAATGGTTTACTGATTTTGAGAGAGAGAAGAAGGGAGAAGAGAAAAACATCAATGAGAGATGGGTTGCCTTCTGCACGCCTCCTACAGGGGATCTAGCCCACCACCGACGGGGCCTGTGCCCTGACCAGGAATTGAACCAGCAACCTCTCGATGCACAGGATGATGCTCAACCAACTGTGCCACACCAGCCAGGGCATCCCCTTGCCTTTTAAAACCACCCATCTGTTCTCTTCCACTCTATGTTTTCATATGTATCCTACAGTCCATTCCCTTCTGTAGCTGAGTAGAATGCCATTGTATGGGTGCACTGCAGTTCATCCTTTTACCCGTCGAAGGCCATTTGAGTTGTTTCAAGTTTTTGTCTATTAGAAATAATGTCACTGTAAACACTCACATACAGATTTTCATGATTAGGTTTTATTTTTCATAAATGACCATCTTGTCATGGACTGTGAGGTAAGATTCCATTGAATTGAGGGGCTCATTCAATGAATGTCCTCCATCCCTCTTCTTGTCTTCCCACCCTGCCTCAGAGATTTTTAGAAAATTGTAGTAACATTAAACTTCCCAGGAATATTAGCAGAAAATGTTTCTGGGTGGAGTGGGAGAAGGGGGAAGTTCGTGCCTCTGAACGCGAGCCCCGAGCGAGCCAGGGCTGTTACGCATTCAGGCGGAGTCTGACCCCCGGGAGCCACGGGGACGCGCTGGCTCCCAGGATGTGCACACTCAGGCAAAGCCCCGCCGAGCCAGCCAACCGGGCCGTTATCTGCCTCACAGAACTTGTTAAATCTCACGGCATGTACAGCGTGCCATTGTTTTGGTAAATCCCTTTCATGACTGTGCTAGCCGGCTAATTTGGAGCAGACTGGCCTGTTGGGAGAAAAGACTCTCCTCAAAGACAGCTATTTAACCGTGACCGTGGCTGCGCCATCTTGAGCACAAAGGGGGAGCTGAAGTCATGCCCACCCCCCCAGGTCTCCCACAACCAGGGCACTTATTCTTGGCGCTGGAATTCGCATAATTACTCCTCTTTAATCTGCTGGGTGACCTCATGCAGCCGCAGAGGCTGCAGGAAACGGTAGGCCTTGCCGAGAGCTGAGCCTTGGGCAGTCAGTCAGTAGCATCTACAAGACCCTCTTGGAAAGAGCCTTTGCGAAGTGTTAACCCCATACGGCCCTGGTTTCTAAGCGGCTCCAGGCTCCTGTGCTGCTCTCGCCCACTCTGGGGGAAGGAGTATCGAAAGGTGCTGGTCCCACCCAGGGTAATGGCTCCAGTCCTGTCCCTTCTCAGAAACTGAAAATCATTTTTTATAAAAGCACAGGAGTGGTTCCAGCGAGAGTCCACCAAGGCTGACTGAAAAGGCAGGGTTTCATTCCCTAGGCAGCCAGCCAGGAACAAAAGGCTGCATTCCCTCTCACACTTGCTAAGGGCAGTCGCCTGGAGAGCAGGCCTTTGTCCACAGCCTGGCCACGAAAATGGGCTGCCTAGGCCCTGGCTATTTAAAAAAAAAAAAAAAAAGTCACTCCAGTTTCCTTCATAATAAACATTTCTTCTAAAAGAAAAATCCTCCAGCTCTGCCCCAGTTAATCACCTCCACCCCAAAACATACACTTTTAAACCACTCCCAGAAAACAGACTCTTTATTAAAACGACCGGTAGGTCTTGTGTATAAAGAAGCTACAAGCACTTAGAATCTTTGGCCTGAAAGGAAGATAGGTGTAAGGGGGGAGGGGCTAGGAAGTAAGATAAATTTATAAAATTCAGTGTGGGGTGGAGCAGGACGGCAGCTCCTGAAGCTTGTAGCCCCAGGGAAAGAAGGACAGAGAGTAAAAACGAAAAGTAGCTCTCGCGGGTTTAAGAAGGGCTTACAAAGTAAAAGCGACTGGAGGAGCGTTGGGGGTCAACCTCCAGTCTTTTGAGGTAACATGATGGGTGGGCAGCTATCAGTCAGGTCCTTGGTCTGAGACTCAACATGAAATGCCAGCCTCATTCTCTCGATAGGGCAATTTTATGGCCGAGAGCCGCAGGTTAATAAAGAACCCCTTCCCATTGGCTAAAACACCTGCCCCTCCAGCCTATCACAAAGAGGATCCGAACTATGTTGCCCACCCTGGTTGCTCATGGCCAGGAAGATGGAACCCACAGAGAGAAGCTGGTCGGCCTAAGGTCTCCTGCTGTGGGAACACAGTGTGGGCCACGCGCCCCTCCGTGGGACCCTGAGGGGCGGTGTGACTTGCAGTCTCCTCCTCGAATGCTATCTGGGAAGACTAACACACTGAGCTATTACCATTTATTCACATTTCAGTACAATAATTTTATCAAATTTTGATGGGGGTAAAAATGTGGCAAAAACCAAATGGGGAGCAATAAACAGGGAAAGCAACCCAGAAGGTGAACTGTACTACACAATTTTGCTTAGAGCTATTTCCCCATTTTAAAAAAAAAAGAAGAAGCTAGTTTTATCTAGGGTAAGGTATGCTAGGTACGCAGAGGAAAATTCCTGAGCTGCACACCACTAGCCAGTCACTCACAACTAAAGAGCAGGAGGAAGGTGGAGCCGCTGTGGAGGTTTCTGTTTTTTGTTTTGTTTTGTTTTGTTTTGTTTTGTTTTGTTTTTTTTACCTGGAAGGAGCGGCTTCAGATTCAGCTGAAGAGAATCAATTACCATGTTACAGAGAGGGACCTCGTGTTTATAAAAACAGTTAAAATCAGACATGCAAGGCGATCATGTTTTGAGTTACTGTGAGGAAAAAAAATGTGGGAGAGGAGAGGGCTAGGAAAACAAGGAAAAGGTAGAAAAAGAAGAAAAAAAAAGGGGAAACAAAATTCCCCCCTCTAATGGTCAGAATTAAAGAGAGAGAAATCGTGGAGAGTGGCTTGCTAAACCGCCAGCTCCTGTGGACCTGCTCCAAGGTCTTATCACATCGGACATGGAATTCAGCCGGAGGGTCTGATGCTGCCGGGCGCCAGCAGGAGAGCAGCCGGGAGGTGGAAGAACCACCACACAGCCGCTTCCCAGCCTCACATCCCCCTCCATTCACAGGAGCGACCGGTAGCCTAGCAACCAGGCCAGTCCTTTCCCGCTGCATTGTGTGCTGCGATGCAAAGTGCGGGGAGTGCCAGCAGGACCCAGAGTACAAGCTGCACAGAAATGCATTTTGGATTCGTTCTCTACCCAGCGTTCTCCTGCCACAACCAGCAGCCCCATCATCCTACTTGTTACGCTTCAGCATCAATGCCTCCTCTCCCCCAGACCCAAGGAGGCACGGCGGCCCCAGATGGCTCTCCCATGTCTGGGCACTGGGAAAACCAGGTGAAGACCCTTAGCAAGTCTCCAATGGAAAGAAGAGAGGCATTTGGAGACGCAGAGAGAAACCTGGGGCCAGAGCTCCCGACAGGATGAGCATTGCTGTCTGTTGGCCACACCTGGGTCGAGACTCAGCGACCACGCACGCAGTTCTGAGGTCACAACGAGTCCCTAAAAAGTTGATATCTTGACTCTTGTTCATTAGGCTGACAAACCTGACCGTTCCCAGGTGGCTCCCACAGAATGTAACATATTTTTCATAGAATCGCTACTTCTCTCCATGCCCAGGAGGTATGACGTGCACAAGGGGGGTGTAGGGAACAAACAGCTCAAAGTCAGGAAGGCCACCTGGATCCCACTTTATCACAGTTCTCTCACCTTCACGATCATCTTCAGCCCCTCCAGTCTCCAGGCACCAGCTTACAGATCGGCAAGGCTCGAGAGGGCACTAAGCCTGAGAAATGGTCGGGTGGGCTGAGGGCCCAAGGAGACTGACACAGGGAGCCACGCAGACCTGGAATGTGCTCTCAGAGCTTCAGGGCCACAGAAGCAAATGGGAATATGCTACATTCACCCAACGAACAAATCCCAAGCCAGCCCTCCACACCAAGGGCAAAGTCAGAGAGAAATCTGTGATGTATCCAAGAGGGTCAGAGAGACCTCATTTATCCAACCAGATTCAGACACGGTTAGGAGTGAAGAGCAACCTTCAGAACACCTCAGCAAGTCCTTGAAAAGGAGAGCCCCCTGGAGCCACCCAGAGCCATTCTGTCATGTCTCATGGCTGGGGAGGCAGGGAGAGCCCCGCTAGAGAGAAGCCCCTGGCAACCCCAGTACCTCCTCAGTCAACTAGACTCGAGTCACAAAGACCGACATTCACGGGCCAGATGCCATAGCTTAGATAACACTAAAACAGGTCACACCAAAAGTCTATGTTTAGCTTTAGAATTCATCACTGGATTATCTTAAAAGGTTTGGACTTTTGTAAAAGAAAAGGCTGAGTTATTGGAGTAAGGGGAGGGGCTGTGCTTGCTGAGCACGGCCCGAGTGAGCCTGCAGTGGAGACGGCCAATTTCTGAAGCACGGCAGGGAGTGAGTCGTAAGGGCTGCTGTGAATAATTGTAGGGCAATTTAGGCTGCGGTCAAGTCAAATCTCAGCCTGTGAGCAGGGTCCCCTAACGCTTTGCAGAGCACAACCTGCAGGAGAGCATGTGGGAGGCATCCGGGAGGGAGGGAGACACAGCACTGACAGCTCTGGCCAGATTCCGACGGAGTGGCCCTGCAGTTCAGGATTACACATTTGCTCCTGGGACACTGCCGTTCAGACACAGACCCATCCCAACACACTTCACGATGACTGCCTCACGTGACCACGTGGTTCCACTATAGCTCCCGCCTGTACCGTCCATCCTCTAGTCTAAGGGACAACACGCCAAACCCTGGGGCAGGTACAGGCCCACGGAAAAGCAACAGGCCGAGTTCTCCCCAAATGGGATGCTGCTCTGGGAACAATGGAGATGACTGTGGCTCCTCAGAGGCAAGCTCCTTAAATCCTAACTCCTGCCATGATTTCTCCTAAAAATTAATATCTTTCTTTGTGCTCTCTCTGTGCTACGTTTCCATAAGCTTCCTTAAATTCTCTCTTCCATAAGCTTCTATTTGGCTTAACATAGATGAACCAAGCAATTTTCCACAGCTGCTAATTTCTCTTAAGAAATTGTCTGTTTTCCCCCTTCATATTATAATTAAAAATATTATAAGAAAAAATCAATCGTGATGTCATAAATAAAGAAACCAGGTGTGACAAATCAGAATTCTCTTTTCTGTAGTAGGTACCAGATTTAGTGACAGTTCTCAAAAATAAAATAAAGCAAACATACACACCCGAAAAATGGGGTGGGAAGCAGAGGGAAGAAGTGAAAAGCCCCCCTTTCTTTCTGCTCAGAAGGAAAACATGGTCTAGATTACAGCCGTGGGCAAACTACGGCCCGCGGGCCGGATCCAGCCCGTTTGAAATGAATAAAACTAAAAAAAAAAAGACCGTACCCTTTTATGTAATGATGTTTGCTTTGAATTTATATTAGTTCACACAAACACTCCATCCATGCTTTTGTTCCGGCCCTCCGGTCCAGTTTAAGAACCCATTGTGGCCCTCGAGTCAAAAAGTTTGCCCACCCCTGGCTAGAAGCATTAACTACTTGTAAGCACTGAATGTCGGCCCCACTGGAAGGTAAGGTGTGAGCACAGCTCACGGTTCCAGATCCGCTGACAGGGGGTGGCGGTGGAGAAGGAAAGGACGACGCAGAAAACCTCAGGGCGCCTTCAGTCCTCGCCGAGGATAAACACGGTTCACAATTCCTCACCCACCATTCCCAAATCCAAAATTCTCTGAAAATTGGGATTTTAAGAATAATTCATTTGGCTGCCAAACAAACCTGACCTCATTTGGTGGCAAAACATGACCTGAACTACATAAAATCATTTGTGATCTCTTTATCCTATTTAGGGTGAAATTCTTCCATTTCACTGCTGAAGTCATGAGTTTGATAAAGGGGAGCTGACCCTAGAGCCCTTTGGGGTGTTTTATATATATCTACCATATTGCATTTCTTTAAAAATTCTAAATTTTAAAACACACCTGGCCCTAAGAGTTTCAGATAAAAAGAAAAGACTGTAGACTATACTGGGATGAGGTAAGACCCCTACAAAGTCTATTAAAGTCCTAAAACAGTCAAATTATCTTCTGGTTGTTTCCATCGCGTCAGCTTCCCACACAAGCCAGACAGTAGCATTATTTGGCAACACTGTGTTAAAAAATGGGAAATCCATTGCTTAGGGTCGTGATTACATGTTAAATCCTGGTTTCCTACCTTCACATATTCCAGAGTTGGGTCCAGAAGTTGCTGATCCCTGAAAAGAGAAAACAAAAATATGAGAACCATTGGGAACCATGCATTCCTGCACTAAGTAAAATGTATCCAACAATATCTCACTCTATTCATCCAAATTATTAAGATGGGCCCACCTCCCAGACAATACTCAGGAAGTCAGAGCAGACACCAATTCCCTTCATGGTGTGTGTTGGGTGGGTGGGGGTAGGGTACCACCATGACCTCAGTCTAGAAGCTCTATATATTCTGTCACGTTCAGCCTCCAAATGTTGGACTCTTTCCTTGTGGTGATTCTAGGTTCACTAGAGCATAACAATTAGCCTTCAAGTCTGAGGCAAAGAGCTTGGAGGAGGACAGAGGTGGGAGTGAAGCAGGGCTGGCTGCCCATGCAGGCAGCAGTCTAGGCCGGCAGCTGTGTCGCATCCACCTTGACAGAAGTAAAGGGAGGCTCCGGTAGGCAAGGCGCTGCCCAAGGTCACCCAGCACCCAGCAGTGAGAGAGAAAGGGGCTTGAGCCCAGTTCTGCTTTTAAACACTCTCTCTCTCTCTCTCTCTCTCTCTCTCTCTCTCTCTCTCTCTCTCTCATGGCTGACTTGATTGGCCACCCATTCCTGGTGTCAAGCTGAGCAATTCGCCCTAATTTTCTTTGGTGCTCAATTATTTGTTTCTCTCCCCACCTACTGTCTGCTCGTGTTTATCATAATAAAACGCTAGGCTGACCAGACAATTAAACAGCAGCGATGGCACTGAGGATGCTCTTACTATAGAAAGCGGAAGAGGGTCTGACTAAGGCAAAGGGAAGGGGGGTCGAGACCTGAGACTGATGCTTCCAGTGCTTGCGGAGTTACAGCAAGGCGGCCCCTCAACGAGGATGTGCAGAGACAGCTGCCTCCGGAGGCCTAAACTTCGAAACAACCCAGCCCTGCACAGCACGATCATTTTGAAAGGACACGATGGCTCCAAAGCCTGTAAAACTCATCTTCTTAAGGAGGCATCTTAGCATATCTACATCAAGAACTCGTCCACCTGAAGGCAGGGGGCACCCAACAAGCAGCCGTCTGCAGGTTTGGCTGCATCCAGGGCTTTGGAGAGACTCTGGGAGTCAGCAGGTCTACTCCCTAGAACAGCAGCAGCCAAGCCACAGCTCAGAGACACAACCAGTTTGGGGGTGGGAAGCCCTTCTTGGCCTGGCTTGACTGCCCGGTGAGGGCAGCTCACAGGGCACAGGGCACAGGGTAGAGGCAGGCTGGCACCGAGATGCTCTCTGCGTGCAGGCAGCTGAGGTTCTGAAATGAGTCCCTTTGCAGAACCAAAGCACCAGCGAAGAGCTTAGGCTCACAGGTCCTGGGTGCATTCCCATCAGAGGGTATACATCACTTTCGGGGCGAGGCACTCACTTTGCCTGCAAGCTGGCATTTCCCCAAAGCTGCTGAGTCTGCCTGCTGGGCCTGGCCCCATCCTGCAGATGTAAATCTCTGTGGAACCACCCGGCCAATGACTAAAAACTTTGTCGGCGGAACTCTGGCCATGGTGTTCCCTTAATGTTCTTGAACCCCTGGTTTTCTACTGAAGTAACTTTTAGGTGAATAGTCATTCAGTCTTATGCTAATTATCTGAGCCCAGTGGTCATGCGTGCAGAAAGATGTTAGAACCACTGAAATGCTATTTCTCATCTTCTTCAAATTTCTATTAATACATACGTGTCTTGATGCATGGATTAACAGTATAGGACAGTGATGGCGAACCTATGACACGCGTGTCAGAGGTGACACACGAACTCATTTTTTTGGTTGATTTTTCTTTGTTAAATGGCATTTAAATATATAAAATAAATATCAAAAATATAAGTCTTTGTTTTACTATGGTTGCAAAGATCAAGAAATTTCTATATGTGACACGGCACCAGAGTTAAGTTAGGGTTTTTCAAAATGCTGACACGCCAAGCTCAAAAGGTTCGCCATCACTGGTATAGGATGTGTGCTGTTTAAATCAATGGTTCTCAAATGATTTTGGTCTCAGGATCTCTTTATGCTCCAAGTTCTTGAGGATCCCAAAGACCTTTTGTACATGTGGATTATACCTACTGATTACTGATCACAGAAATTAAAACTGAGAAATTTTCAAATTTTTAATCAATTTACTAGTTAAAAGTAAACCCATTATGTGTTTAAATAAGTAGTATTTTTATAAATAATGGATATGTTTTTCGTAACAGAAATTCATTCAATGATGAGAAGAGTGACATTGTCTCACATTTTTGCAAATCTTTTTACTGTCTCCTATCTACTTCCATATTCAAGTAGACATGTCTTGGTTGAAATAAATGAAGAAAATCCATCCTCATACAAATATGTAATTGGAAAAGGGAGGGGTATTTTAATAGATGGTTCAGTTACTTGTGGATATTCTTTGATACCATACCAAACGTGACAAGTGGCAGTTTCTTAAACATTGGCTGTAATGTGGAATCTGAAACCATATCTCTACTCTTTTGCATCTATCTTGCACCTTGTTTTAGCCACACGAGATTGTGTAACCCACTCTTCTAGCAAATCCTGGTTCATTGAGTTATGCAGCTATTCTAAATGTTGACCCATTTCATTATAACATAAAAAAGGAATCCCAAGTTAATGTCATCATTGACCTCATCAGAAGTAAGTAAGTATTGGGAAGCAGGGAGCGCATGGTGGAGGAGACAAATGTTCCAAAGTTCTCGTTTTCACTTGAAGGCTTGAATTTTGTCATTGGCAGCTAACACTGTCAAATATTTTTTTTGAGCTTCATTTCACTCCTTTTGGGGGGAATATATGCCAAACAGCAAGACCATACAGTTATGATTTGCAATTTTAACTCTTTTTTTAGGTGCTCAAATGTCATTCTCTTGGTAAATTCTTTTTAGAATTTTGTCCAGGACCTGCTCTTCTCGCCAGATTTAGCTGTAAACTCCTTCTGCTTTCACATGTGAAAGCTGAAACATTCCTCTCTCCCTTTCTCTAACGATGCACCTGAAAACTCTCTAAGGTCCCTTAGGGTAACCGCTCAGACTCTCAGGAGTGGGATAACCCACTTGGAGCAGGCCAGGTGCTGTGCCCGGGGGCGCCTGAAGGTTTGTAAGGTCCCCGCTCAGAGACGGGATGACCTCAGGGCAGGCCTGTGCTCTTCCCACCACCCTGCTCTCCCGCCCACAGACCCTGTGCCCGGAGCCTGGGTGTTCTCCCAAATGCCCCTCCTTCCTTGGATGGACTCCCGGGTTCCGTTTGATCCCCCATCACACACACTCTTGGCAGAAGAGAAGGAAACCAAAGGCGCTGGTCAGGGGTAAACTGAAGTCCCCTTTTGACCCTGCCCCCAAATGAACTCCGCTAAGGGAGCCCTGTTCCGAGAGCAGTGGGGAATCCAGGGTTCTCAGGTTCTAGTTCAGGACTCCCAGGGTGCCCCAGTGGGTCCTCATATTCTCCTCCTCATCCTTTCAGAGACGCAAGGGAGGGAATGTAAGGAGCGTAAACAGAACCGAGTGAGTGTGCTACAAATCCTAAAGCTTTAAAAATAATTGCCTCGAACCAAACTAAAATGATATTTAAATGCAGAAGTGCTGTGTCTCCTTCCTCAGCCTGCCCCCGATCCCAGCTAACCAGGAAGACATGAGCTAGAAAACATAGCAGTTGGCCCTGTAGCCCCAGCCACTAATTTTAAATAGGATATCCAATTATTCATACAAGAGTGTGCAGCAAACACTCCTTGAACCACAGATTTATATTCTCCAACAGAGATCACTGGAAAACAAACAGAGGAACTTGGCAATATAAATAAAAAGTTGGGGTTTTTTTACATCGTGTCTTTTCTTTTTTTTTTTTAAATGAATCCCCACCCATGTGGATCCATGATGCTGTGTGCATCTCTCTTTACAACTGCAGTCTGGCAGGCGTCCCCAGCCCCCCTCGAGGCCGGCGGCCCCTCACTGCACGGTCCACAGACCGCAGGAAAGCAGCAGGGGGAGTCCGGACTCGCCTGTTATTTTCTCCTTAAGTGTATTGAGTTTTAAGTAACGTCACTGTGTTTATTCCAGTTAAGTCACTCTTTCCACTATCCCACTTTCTTGAGTGCATACCGAGGGATGTCTAGTTGGGATATATTTATTATTTCAGCTTGTTTCTCATCTCTGACCAGGTTAATGATTTTCTCCCTCTTAAAAGGACACTTGATCTATAAGTGTTTGCTGTTTTGAGCTAAGAGGTTCTCTATCTTGAATACGCAAGAAAAATTTCCCGAACAGGGATCTTCCACAAGTGGTTGGAATACAGATAGGGAAGGAAGTACCCTATGTCTGTCTTAAGTCATACAAAGTTTTAAATGAATGAATATTTAATTCTTTAAATAGTACAGAATAAAGTAATGGCTAACAAATTGCCAAACAAATGTCCTTTTATTTTATTTATTTATTTTTTAAAATATATTTTTATTGATCCCAGAGAGGAAGGAAGAGGGAGAGAAAGAGAGACAGAAACATCCATGATAAGAGAGAATCATGGATCGGCTGCCTCCTGCAAGTCCCCCACTGGGGATCGAGCCCTTTCAGTTTGCAGGCCGACGCTCTATCCGCTGAGCCAAACCGGCCAGGGCAACAAATGTCCTTCTAGATATACATAAACAGGAACCACTGGTAATAAAATGGTTACTTCATGTAATGGGGGAATGTGAGAAACGAGGAGGGCAAATGCTCCCCCTAAAACCCACACACATGAGGAATTCAGAGCTGGCACATGTGGCATAGTGTTTGCATCCCAGCTCACTACATAGTGTTTACTTATACATGGTCTCTCCCTCTACAAGGTGAGCTCCCCAAGAGTACGGACCTGCCTACTTCATGCCCAGTATCTTCTGTACTTCCTACACGCATCCCACAAACATCATGGAGCACCTACAATATGCCATGCACGAGGCCAGACCACGGAAACACAGGAATCCAAGACAAAGGCCTGGCCTCAGGCAGATTTCAGGCAAGTGGGGAAGGCAGAGCCAAAGATCCAAACAGCTCAAGTTAGAGAGAGGGTGTCAGTGAGAGAAACACACCAGGAAGAAGCCTTTCTACAACATCTGTGCCATATTTTAGGGCCGAGTAGGACTTGTCCCAGTGAAGAAGCTGTGGGGTAGGTGGTGATGAGAATGCCCAGGAAGCAAGAGAAGCATGTGCAAACACATGGGGCCGTGAGACAATCCGGTGCATTTGGGGAACTGTAAGTGCTCGGGAGTTAGTGCCACCTTAGTCCAGGCCACCGTCACCTGCCACCTGAATCCTGCAAGACCCTCTCAGCTCCACTCCAGCTCCACCATCTCCACACAGCAGCCAGAGTGACCCTTACTCATACCAGGTCTCCCCCGCACCCCCACTCTCCACTCAGAATCCTCTAATGGCTCCCATCCATTCCGAACAAAACCCCGAAGTCCTTACCGCAGCTGTTGAGGCTCCGGTTGGCATGAGCCCAGCCAGCTCTCCAACCTCACTGTGATAGGTAGAATCTGAGGATGCCTCCTTCCAAGATTCCCATCCCCTGGTGAGTCAATCAAGCACTAAGAATGCTGTGAGGGGATTTCGCAGATGTAACTAAAGTCCCAAATCAGCTGACATTAAGATATGACAATTATCTGAGCGGACTTGACTTGAAGAGTGAGAGGGAACTGACATAAGGAATCCTGTTGTTGGTGTGACATGATGAGAGAGCCTGTGAAAGGCCCATGGCATGGAACTTGGAGTGGCCCCTGGAAGACAGCCAGGAAATGGAGACCTCAGTCTTGCAACCATAAGAAACTGAATTATGCCGACAAGCTGAATGATGGTGGGGAGCAGATTCTTCCCCAGAGAATCTGAAATTAAAAGGGGGCGTGATCATAGGTACAAAAGAGCATAGAAAGAGAATACTATGAACATCTTTATGCCTAAATTTGAAAGCTTAGGAAAAATTAACAAATTCCTAGAAAATAAATTAAAAGCTGACTCAAAAACAAACAGAAAATCTGAATAGTTCTATGACCATTAAAAAATGAAATCAGCAGTTCAATATCTTTCCACAGGCCTATATGGTTTTACTATCTAGCAAGTTCTGCCAAATTTTGGAATTATTTGTTACTTGAAAATTGTAAAAACTCTTCAAGAGACTTGAAAAAGATATTATAATCTTGATACAAAAACCAGACAAGGTCAAGAAGGGAAAGGAAAAGTATAGCCTAACCTCACACATGAACAGATATGAAAAATCCTAAACAAATATTGACAAAGCGAATCCAAGAATCTACAAAGATACATCATAACCAAATTGGGTTGACTCAAAAATACAGGGCCAGTTTAACATGAGAAATTCTATTAATATAATTTATCACATTGACACATTAAAGGAGAAAAATCATTTGGGCATCTGATTGCTAGGGTGAAAGGCATTTTTTAAAAATCATCTTTTCATGATCTTTGCAGGGAGAAAGTTAATTGTCCACAAACTAGATATAGTAAAAACACACACCTCCGTAACCTGACAAAGGGCATCTTTGTCAAAACCCCGAAACCTCAGCAAGTATCATTCTTAATGGTGAAGGATCAGAATCATTACTATAATCAATCAATCAGTCAATTAATCAGCAACAAGACTAGGGTGTCCACTATTACTGCTTCTGTGCATCACTGTCCTGGGGGTCCAAGCTAGTACAGTTAAATAAGCAAAAGAAATAAAAGGTATAAGAACTAGAAAAGGGAGAATAAAACTGTCATGATTCACAACTAAAAACTGTCAACACAGAACACTCAAAGAATCTATACAGACCTTATAAGGAAGTAGAGCAAGGTTCCTAGATATGAAGGACTGTGCAAACATTTTAGAGATTTAAAATTTACTGATGGGAGGGACTAGGGAGATCTTGCTTTGTGGGTGTTCATTCATCACAAGTGTATGCATTCCTAGAACACTTAACTGAAATGTAAGATGAAAAGGCAGGGTGTGTCTGACCAGTAGGCCGTCTGTTTACCTGAAGTAGTGGGGCCAACGAGGAATAAACACTGCAGCCTCAGGGTCTAATGCAGTGGTTCTCAAACTTCCTAATGCCATGACCCTTTAATACAGTTCCTCATGTTGTGGGGACCCCAATTTCATTGTTACAAATTGAACATAATTAAAGCATAATGATTAATCACAAAAACAATATGGAATTATATATGTGTTTTCCAATGGTCTTAGGCGACCCCTGTGAAAGGGTCGTTCACCCCCAAAGGGGTCACAACCCACAGGTTGAGAACCGCTGGTCTAATGGTTTACCATTCTTAACTGACCCATGCACCAGGGCATGCAACACAATCAGGAGAGGAGAACCCAACAACCAGGAGAAAGTTTGCCCTCCACCAGCAACCTTGTGGCTGCAGCCTTTTTACATGTAAATATGGTTTTGATCTAGTGCAGTGGTCGGCAAACTCATTAGTCAACAGAGCCAAATATCAACAGTACTTCTTCAAAATAGACTTGCCCAGGCTGAAAACCAACTTCTACGCATGGGCCACGAAGTTTCAATAGCACTGTATGCGTGCCCGCACGTGGTATTTTGTGGAAGAGCCACACTCAAGGGGTCAAAGAGCCGCATGTGGCTCGTGAGCTGCAGTTTGCCGACCACGGATCTAGTGCCTTCACCCTCCATCCTCCACCTTGAAGCTCCATCAACATCTCAAAATCTCATCTGGGGAAAAGGGGGGGTAGAGGGATAAAGGGAGGAAGACATGGTAACAGGCTTTAAATCTGCTAAGAATTTGTGTCCGCTGGACAATATTCCTTACTAGATCACATGTTCTTTTGGGTAAGATTAATACATGGGGCAGTCTACCATTCTTATTTTATATTTTATTAGATGATATCCTTGGTTCTAAGGCCTTGCCCATCTCACCAGCCTCATCTTTCCTTGTCCTTTACACTCCAACACATCCAAACTATTGGAATTCCCTGAACCAAGAAGCCTGGAATCCCCATATCTCCCCACTCATTCCTACCTTCTCTGACCACTCTTTCCCCTGCTCCACCCCCACAACTCACAGAATTAATGAAATAACATCTCCTCAACACTTATTTTCTATGCATTATAAAACTTTATAACAACTAATGATAATTCAGTATAGTATGTATACTCTTGCCTATCTCCCTTCTTGGACCATGAGCTCCCCGAGAACAGGGACCATATTTTACTTTATTCTACTTTGTAGCCCCAGGGCACAGTTGCTCCATAAATGTTGGTTTGAATGAATGAATGAATGAATGAATGAATGAATGAATGTGTGTGTCCTCTCCACTGTGTAGGAGACCTAGACCCTGACCTTTCCCTTCCACCACACTCCATGGGTTCACCAAGGGAAGAATAATGTTGTAGGAAGAAAGGGAACCGAGAGAGAAAGGTCCTTCTTGGACTGATGGGGTTCCTCCTTAAGGAGGTAACTTAGCCACGGGCCGTGACTGGACTGTGATGGCCTCAGGCAGAGGCTCCCCAGCACCACTGAGACCAGATGTTTCCAAAGTGGCACTGCCTGAGAGGCTGGCTGCTTCTGCTGAAAATGAGTCTCTCTGGGCATATTTGAAAGGCCAGGGAGGAGGTTAATCAGGGAGATAACCAGGACAGATAGCATCTACCACAGGGCCATCTGTTTATGGGAAGATGGAAAGAAATAGATGCTTAAGACAGGGCTGGCCTGGTGAGTGGAGAGATGACGTCTCTCGGAAAAGTATCAGCCAGCGTGCAGTCAGATGTTCAGGTCCTTACAGATACTGACAATCACATTAAAGTCCCAATAAAGAGATATTTCTTGCTCTACGTGGGGGCATATTATGTGAATAGCCTTTGCTAATTTAAAAAAAGGATGTAGCTTTAAAAACAGAGAACTATAACACTTTGAGATGTACACTTAGTACAATATATTTTGTTTCTTCACCTTAATGAATGAGAAGAGATTCATTTTCTTACATCTCACCATGTATTTATTGACCTTTGTTAAAACAGGCTTTTTCACTAGTAGTTGACAGGATTAAGGTTGGCGCTTACTTTATATCCTCCTCCCAGGTTTAACACGACATGAGAAGTTCCTTTTCACAAGTACAAAGAACGTTAGGGATAGTTCTTAATGATTAAACCAACAGATATGTTTTAGAGCAGAGGTGGTCTAGACAGAAGCTCACTGTTCTACTGCAGTGGGGGAATTCATCTTCCATTTCTGGTGTCTAGAGCTAAAAACATTTACCGGATGTGATCTGGGCAGCCAAGTGTGACCACTTCTCTCAGTCTCATTATTAAGCTGCAATTAATGCTCCTAAAATCACATGAGCCCTTTTGACAACCATAGTATATGGCTGACTCACTCTGAGGCTGGTGTGATCCAAATTCTGGAGTGTTGTTCACATGTGGCTATTGAGACAAACCCCATACCTTTACTTTGTTTTTGGACTCTAGAGAAAGTCTTTGCTTCTCCCTACACTCTTTCCAGTTAGATTTGGTCTGTTGTTTGAGAATGCCAAGATCATTTTTGGATCTCATACCTGTCATTTTGACATACTAGCTATTCCTCCAAGATTCATGTCATCCACCAATGTGATCTGTATGTCAATATTACTGTCTAAATGGGTTTTTAAATTGGCTGGAATGGGGCTGAGGACACAGCCTACAGCATGCTTCATGCACTATCATCTAGCAGGAATCTTTCTCACCCCAAGACATCACCAATGATTGGCATTTGCATACACACCTTCTCAACACTCCTCTAATCTACCATCAGAGTAACCCTAGGAAGGAGAGTTAATCTGGTATGACTTGCTTTTGACAAAGCCTTGCTACTTCCTAAGGTTGCTGCTTCCTTTACCAAGTTTTCAAAAGAAATCATTGTCCTAAAAACCCCCCCTTCCCCCTGAATTTGATGTCAATCTTATCGTTACAGAGATTAACTCTATCTTCCAAGTTCTTTTTTGGAAACTGAAACATCTCTCTGCATCTTTCCTGTAGCTCCTGGTTACAGCGCTGGTGTGATGGTCTCAGCCTCAAGCGCTCAGTCTTCTGGGGCCATGGGGCTTCATCTCACTTGGTGGTCTTAGAGCAGAGGTCCTCAAACTTTTTAAACAGGGGGCCAGTTCATTGTCCCTCAGACATTCCACACATGCGCACTGCGGGCCTGGGACAAGTCGGCTGCTAAGCAGGACAGGCAGTGGCGGCAAAAACACCCGGCGGGCCGGATAAATGTTTTTGGCCGTAGTTTGAGGACGCCTGTCTTAGAGCCTCTTGTCATGGCCTCATTCTCTTCCTTCACCTTTACCTTTTCCAATCACAGAAGTCAATTTCCTTGACAAAAAAAAAAGGCAAGCCGAACAGAAGCTCAGCAGTTTGGTTTCTCTGTTTCTCTCACATCCCCCCTCTCTTTGGTCTTACTGTTCCGGACATAACTTCTGAAAGCCCTTTGTGTATCCTCAGCATTTCTCACAGTCCTCTGCTCACTCTGGTTCTTTTACAGCCAGGGCCACCCTCTAATCTGGCCCTTGGTTGCACGGCCTGACCTTTTCTGCGTCTGGGTCTAAGGCGAGGACAGCACAGAGGAAGTGTTGGCACAGAGAAGGCAGGGCCTGGGGAAGGGTTAGCCAGAAAGTACAACCTGCAGTCACCCGGTCAAGGAGAAAAAGTGACCTGCGACCTGAAAGATGTTAAGGTCGGAGGTCAAGAAAACCAGACTTCTCATTGGACTAGTGAGATGATACAAAGGGCTACGCTGTGAAGGGGAAGTAGGTCAGTTAGATCAGCAGCAAAGAGAGAGAGAACAGGTGTCGGTGAGGTCAGATGGTTCAAAACGGGCATCCCCTTCTCCTAGGGCCATGAAGTCCTCAAACGGGTTGAGGCCCTGGCCTTCTTTGAATATCCAGCACCTGGCACAAAGCCTGGCACACAGTCAGGTTCAACGTCCTTGCGAGTGAATTCATCGGCATGGCCCTGGCTCATCGCACCACAGTGGGGATCCGAACAGGAGTCGGTCCAGGCTGGACAAAGTCCTTCACACACACACCCTGCAATGCAAGGTACCTGGGTGATCTCATTTGTCTTCCTCTTTCAAATTGTGGTAAGCACGTTGTCTTTCATTGTTTTGAACTGTTTCCCTTTCAGAGCCTCAGGCCATGAGATCTGTATCCTTTCCCTCGACTTGGGGAGTCTTCCTTCCTCTAGCTCAGAGCAGACTGCAAACCAGGGCACACTTCCCTCCCTAGTTGTCACAGATGGTTTACTTCGAAAACTCCTGCTTCTCTCACTTCAACAGCCGATTCCTGCTTCTGTGAGTCATCTCGATCTCATCTTAAAATACGGCAGTGCTCGATTAATGTACTCATGATGTGTGTTAAAAGAATGGCAATTAAACCATCTCCTCAGGCGGGTTCCCTAATCGTGTTAAAACAGTGCCATCTCACTGTCCTACCTATGACACTAGGGTGAGTCTCTAGGAACCCAAGACTGACACAAAGTGGTTTGGGTTGAGAAAAACTTGAGCCATGAGTTAACCTGCGCTCAGCAGAATTCCAGTGACAGCACTGAGCTGAAAGCCGCTGCTGAAATCTTAACTTGGCAGCAGTCCGCCCAACTGAATAGTCAGAAGAAAAGCCGTATCAAGGCCAGTATGTCTCTTGGCAGGCACCGAGGGTCTGGCATCAGCGGATCAGGCTTCAGGCTGTCTAAGTCCAAACACAGCACTTTTGATAAAAGCAGATGCTTTGTTTGGCTGGTATCTCTCTGCCCTTCCTCCACTCCCACCAGCCCCATCCTCTCCGCCCCCGACATTCCCCATCCCCTTCGAAAAAAGCGTGTTTGTAAAGGTTTCTTCTCGCTAATTCACAGGCAGAATAAAAGCGCTATAGTTTTGAGATAATGTCCTCAAGGCCTCTAAAAGGAAAGACTTCACCCAGCCAAACAGATAGAAACATATACCTTAGATCTGTCTTCCAGGGCAGGCACCCGCCTCCAGGTGGCTGCTCCCCAAAACCTTGCAAAAGCAGCCGTCACCCCACAGGCAAAAGCCTGAATGCCAACCGCAGCTGTCCATTCACCTCTGGTATCCATAGTGTCCTTAGGAACACAATCTCCATGCTGCTGACAGGCCGCAGGGAGGGGAGCCCTGGGGATGTGTCTGCTTTAATTAAACCAAAACACTGTATTAAAAAAATCATGTATATGAAAAAAAATGTGCTTTGCTTTATTACATGCTTACGATCTTTTCATATTGAATTTTGTCTCTCATCTACAAAAAAAAAAAAAAAAAAAAGGAAACAAAAGCCTTCCTTTGAACAACACAGCAGCTCCTGCCTCATTTCTCTGCTCTCCACCAGACCTAATGCTCAGCCTCCTCCGCTGACTCCCTGGAAGGGGAGCCCAGGATTCCTCGGGGCTGGCCCTACAGTCCTTTCCTTATGCTTCACAATCTCTCCCTTGGTGATGGCACCCATTTCATTTCTACGCAGACCCCTAACTTCATAAGTTTTACTCAGACCTCTCAGAGCTCCAGGCTCATACTACCAAGTGGTGGTGCACATCCCCACATAGACCTGCATGCATGTCAGACCAGCACACCCAAACAGAGGTCTCCATTCTCTGCTATCTTTCCTCCCCCAAGAAAAAGCAGCCAACCAACCCAATGAAGCCCCGATCCTTTCCCAATCTTCCCCATCACAGTAAACAGCCCAACCCAGCACATCCAGCCCTCAGTAAATCAGCAGGCTCGACTTGAATCACCCACCTTCACCCACCTTCACCACCATCCTGGAGCCACCACCATCTGTTCCCTGCACTTTGGAACCACCTCCTGCCCTCCCTCCAGCCCCTCTTCCCCCGTCAATCAATTCTCCACTGAGAGACCAAATAATCTTCTAAAAACTAAATCAGATCAGGCTATTCCCTTACGTATACCGTTTCAATGTCTCCCTTTGCCCCAGGAAGAAAACCTAAACTCCTTAGCAAGGTCTACACCGGTGCTGTCTAATAGAAATATGTAATTTTAAATTTTCTGGTAACCATTGAAAAGAAATAGGTGAAATTTACTTAAATATTTTCTTTAACCTACTATTTCAAAATTATCATCTCAATACACAGTAACGTAACAAATATTAATGAAGTATTTTGCATTCTCTTTTTATGTTAAATCTTCAAATGTTTCCTCCTCCAGAGAGGCCTTCCCTCCACCAAATCCAAGGGGCTCTCTGATGTTCCTTCCTCGTACCCCCTCCTTTTGTTAAGTGTTTGTCGATGTGTTTGTCTGTGTGCCCCCTAATCTGGGCACTCCCTAAGGACAGGGCCCACATCTATTTCATTCTCCATGGGAACTCCGTACCCAGCACAATGCCTGACACAAAATAAGCTCAATAAACATTCACCGAAGAATAAACAGTGAAGACACTGACATTAAGAACAAGGACGAGCGAGCCAGGGCTGGGCCACTGAAAACAGGCTCTGTTTTGAGTCTCAGCACAATGGTGTGCTGGTCTTTCAGTGCAGAGCAAGGTGGTTATACCTGTAATCACGAGTGGTGGCCAAGACTCATTGCTGTAGGGCAGCTTAGGGCAGACTCGATAGAGCATTCCTGCCAGACTCTGCCAACATGTGGGAAATCTTCTTCTCCAGGAGCCCCCAGCACTGAACGTGATCTCAGGTTACACTCGAGGATTAGGAGTCTCCCAGCTCCAGCTTTCCAGGAGGAAGGAAGGATGAAAACCAACGTCTGAGCCCTTTCTTCATGCCAGGTGCCTTCACATGGGATTGCACTTGACCTTAATGCTACCCTTTGAGGATATGGAGATTCAGAAAGGTATAGTAGCTTATTCTGCAAGGTCACAAGGCTACCAGGTTTGGTTGCAGGAATCAGAGTCAAGGTCACTGGCAGCTTTCTCTGATAGTCACGGCCACATCAGTGTCCCAGCCAAGGCACCGTGGCCTTCACGGTCAGGTGTCACTCAGCAGAGTTGGGGCAGGAGGAGGATAAACTGCTGGTGACCAGGTGGGAGCTGAGAGCAGTGACCTGCTCCAACCAGACCTCAGAAAACTCATGTGAAAATCAGTGTTGACATTCAGCGGAGCCTTCATTTGTAGTGCAACACTTCTCAGATGGGAGTATTTCATCCCCATTTTATAGTTTAGAACTTGCCCTAGTTCATACATCTAATAAGTGGAAAAGCAGGGACATGAACGGAGACCTCCGGGTTGCCTGCGTTGCGTTTTCTCCTTCTCCCCACAGCTGGAGTTATCTTACCTCTGGACACTACGTTTGCAGGTGAATCTGGACCACAGACAGTCCAGGCTGCCCAACGACTGGGTCGATTCTGAAAGGTTTTTCCGACTTCTATAATTTGTAAATAACAGTACAACACGTAAAACCAGAAGACCACGAGTGCTTATCTTTGAGACCTCCAAGAAGAGCGTGAAATTCTGCATTCAGTCAACAGCCAGTCTCTCAGGGGCAGACTGGGTGGTGACAGCACTACAGAGCTGCGAACAGCAGGGTGGCCTGAGGGCTTATCGGTCTTGTGGCTGCAGTCCTAAGCCCAGGGCTTCGGTCTCTTTCCAATCAACAACAGCAACTACAACTTCTCCAGCTTCCATCCTTCTGACTAGTCTGGGATGGAACCCAAACCCACATGTAATAAGAGTGCGAATCATTTGTACCTACACAGCACCTTCTGCTTACAATACGTTTCCATAGGTACTGAGGGATGCAAAAAACTCTCAGAGTTTCTGACTCTCAGAAGACTAAAAACCCGACCTTTCCCAAACAGCTTGAAGGCGGCCTGGAAAATTGTGATTTAAAGCAGGCCTGTCTACGGTGTGTGTTGGGGGCTGGAAGGTAGAACCCAGAAAAAATGTTGGGCATGACAACATTGTGTAATCTCTGATTGTTTTCTTAGTTTTGGTTTGCAATCAGTTTTTTAAAAAATCCTTTCATTTCCCCAGAAGAACAGCTGAGAATGCACAGACCCCAGCCTTTAGGTTCAAATCACCCCTGTCAGCAGAGGGTTAGGACCACAGCGGGCAGCTGGGGGACATACAGGCATTTCCCATTTTCTGGGCCCCCTCAACCCTGGGATGAGCACGATGCCCAGCAGGGGCCGAGCTCACCCCTGACCCAGCTGCTCCTGCCTCAGCACAGCATGGGCACTGGGCCTGGACATGCGCATTCTTCAGAATTCACTCACCCATCCACGATAGTTGCATTCAAACACCGCGGGGCATTTCAAAATGTTAGTAAAACTCAACTTTGAAATTTTAAGAATAAAAATTCAACACATGGACTATTACTTCATAGATACATTCTTGGCTGTTAAGCCCATTGCCATTCTGCTAATTCATTCGATGACCTTCTATTAAATAGAATCTATTAATCTATTAAGTAGGCTTTTTTCAACTCTAAACCCAACTTTTCTTCTGCTCACGAAAAGCTTCCAATTTGCAGAGAGCAGACAGGTCCACATATAAATAAAATGCAGGTGTTTGCATGTGGATCTTCACATTTAGATCCTTCTGATTAACTCTGAGGCAAAAGACTGATTTATTTGCATGTTTGAGGGAACTTGCTTCGTTGGGGAGAAAGCAGTGGTGATAGAACGCGGTGGCTCTGAAGAGGAACAAATGAAAACGATTTTTCACATGACAGCGCTGACACAGCCCAGAGCGAGGTCTGTACATCCATGTTAAGAGAAGAGTCTGTACAGACCCCGTGCCTTACTCCTTTGGTTCAGCTCTGAAGAGTTGACACTGTGACATGGTAGGTTACTTACTACCAGATTTTAACTTGGGATAATTCCGCAGACTTCCTGGCCCCTTTCGGTTAAAACACTTGTGACTAGTCAGTCAGCTCCATTCATGCAAATGAATGAAACATCACATTGTCCTGCCACATGCTCCCACCGCCAAGGGGCAGAGGGAATTAGGCACTCCGCAGCTGTTCCCAGGAATGCGTGCCTCCACGTACCCACAGGCGGGAAAAGGACCCAGAACATCTCTGAGCGTTGATCCTCAGTTATCCCAGCAACAGATATCCAACAACAGGAACCGGTCCCCTCTCCATCCAAGGAAGGTCCCAGACTCAAATAAAAGTTCACCCTTGAAGATAAATGAATCAAAGGGATACCAGCGAACAACGCTAATGTCAAGAGGAAATCCTGTCTGCAGACCTGTCGGAGAAGCCTCGCTCTGCCTGCGAACAAAGGCTCCCTCTGTGACATCAAGCAGCAGGTTTAAGAGCGCCCTGGCTTCTCGCTTTGGCCACCTTTCAAAACCACAAGTACATCCAAGGGCAGCCAAGACAACAACAAAGCCAAGAGATACAGTCTCCGCATGAGGAGACCAACTCCCCTCCCAGGCCTGCCTTCTGCCTGGCTCTTGGTGACTGAGGCTTCATTCTCCCCAAGGGGGTGTCGGAGCCCTGGATTCAGACTACGTGGACTGAAGCTTTCCACACAAGAAGATTGCTTAGCGGATGCTCATGGCTGGCGCCAACATTCTTGGGAGGCTGTGGAGTACAACCCTACAGTACTTTCTGGGTTCTAATCCCAGCTCACTCACCCACTAGGGTCTGATCTTTGGTGCCTCAACATCCCTGAACCATTTCTTAACTGCAAATGAGGATGATGATGATGATGATCATGATCATGATAAAATTTGCTGTGTCGCTCACACAGAGTTAGGATGTTCAAACAAGATAATTTATGAATATGTCCTTTAAGACATTTTAAAACTATAAAATGTAAGAGATCATAATTCATGTGAACATGACATGTTTATATTGCAGTTTAATAATGCAACATTTTAGGTCAAAGGGGAAACTTCCTCTGCTTTGCCTGGGATCTCACAGGGTGGATAGTCAATTAATATTCAATTATAATAAAAGTGACCTTTTAATGATTAATAAGGTAAGCATACCTGTTGGGGAAAGAGCAAACGTATCAGAGTATTTCACAAGACCAGGGGTGCTGCCTGGAGGGCTCCCTCTGCATGCAGGCGGGTACACATGAGGAGCGCGTCCAGGCTCCTGGTGATGGCCCTGCTCTCGTCATGCCAGCACCAAATGTGACACAAAGGGAGGTTTTCACATTTGACATCCAGGCAAGTTGTAAAATTAATGCCTAAATTCACTATGAAAAGAAGCAAGTAAGGCCACAAAAGTTTACTGGAAACAAACCCTGTAAAATATCAATATTCCCATTAACGGTAGACCTAACTAGTCTTCGGTCCCTGAAGACAGAGATTCAAAACTCTAACTTTCAAACAGACATGGCTCCCAGCTTCCCGGGCTGAGTGAGCTGGAGCAGAGGGCGGCGAGTGTCACAGCTCCTTCTAGGCTGCAAGCGATGAGTTAGGAATAGAAATGTTGTTTCCCCTCCGGGTAGCTCCCTGTGGCACCTTAGGCACCCCCTACCCGAAAGCCCGGGTTCTCATTCAATCTGCTTGTCTCTCATTTTTCACACACACAAACTTTGTTTCTACCACGGCTTGTTCCTGAAGGAATTGAGACAGCCTATAATCTTATTAGGACTACTTAAAGGGATTAAAAAAGAAGAAAATAAGGAACTTTAAACTCCTCAAAATTGGGATCACTTTTGAGGATGTAAAACAACGTGTTAGGTCATTAAAAATAATACTAAGACCGATGAGTGGGGAAGAGGACTTTGTGATCCTCTGACACACAACCACATGCCTGCTCAGCATAATTGTAAAAGATCCGCATTCGTTGCTTCCTGTATTTGCCGTTAACAATAAGATATTTTAAATTGAGGAAAAAAGATGTGACTTAGGATGAACGCAGCCCTGAGTCATAAACAAACCCACGCCAGCCGTGCTTGCTAAGTCTCCCACCACCTGGACTTCAAACTGAGGACCTGCGCCCAGTGCCCTGATTAGATCTTTTTACAGAGATGAGACCTCTCCATCCAAGTCAGTTTTCCAATCAAAAAGCTTTGAAGTCCTGGCAGGTTGACAGCCTGGACCTTGGATGTTTATCAAGAACTTCCTCAAGATAGGAAGGGGGCCTCCATGACCGACCCAGACCCTGGCGTGTCCCCCTGTAAGAGCTGGCACCCCGCCAGGGCCTTAGAACTTTAAGAAATGAGTTTGTGTGTGGTAATTAGTAGATATCCAGCTCACTATAAAGTTTAAGGTAAAAGATAAAAAGTGGCCACAGGAAGCCGGGTAACAGTTTGCTCTGAGTCCACATTGTGGAGCCTGGCATTTGTGCTTCTTTTGGGGTGATCAGATATTATTTTCCTTTGCTGCCTCGTAGCTCCACGAGAGGGAGGAATGACGGCTCCCCTTCTGCACCCCACCTGCTACGTTCCAACGAAGAGACATGAGCAATGCTGTGTACAGGCTGGGCCTCCACATTCACCTCATCAGCAGGCTCTCTGAGTGGGGAGGTCACCCACCTAGGTTTTAACAGAGCATGTCCAGGCCTTCTAATGGTTCTCCCTGGGGAACCTTCTGGTCTGATGTCAGAAACATTTCAGAGCTCTCTAATGTTTTCTACAGAGAATACCTGGGCCTCCTTAATTTCTTCTTGTACTCCTGCAATACTAAAACTAATTCTAAACTCTTGCCTGCCTAGCTCTCTCCCAACATCTATACTATTCTCTCCCAATTTGCTACACTCCAGCCACAGGCCACACCAGCTTCATTTAGGGCAGTGGTTCTCAACCTTGGCTACACATTAGAATCACCTAGGCCCAGAAATCAGGATCTTAAAAAGATTCCCAGGTGATTCTAATGTGCAGCCAAGGTTGAGAACCACTGATTTAGGGTTTCTCAAATATCCCGAACTTGTCCCCCTGATCTTTGCACTTGTTCTCCCTGTGCCTGGGACAGCCAGCCACTGGTTCTCCACACTATCTCCTCTCATCATGCAGGTCTTAGCTTAAATATCACCTTCTCAGAGACCTGTCCCTATAAAACAGACACAACCCCAATCAATCTCCAGCATATGCCTCTCTTTCCTCTATAACACTTACTATAATCTGCACTGTACTGTTTACTTAATTGTATTTATTATCTGGGTCTTTCACTAGAATATAGGCTCTGGGAGGAAACTGTTTCAGATGTCTCATAGCTATCCTGTTAGTTCACATATTTCTCCATCGTTAGAAGGGCAAAAGCAGATTACTGAAATGTTTTGACTGCTAGAATGTCTTCGATGTTCGACCAGCCCTTCAGTTAGATACCCAGGGGAGCTGGGCAGAGTTTTCCAGGTGAAGCACAGGTACTTATAAAATCAGAGTGCTGTAATGAATGTAGGTACTCAATATACAGATATTGAACAAATCAATGAAGCAGGATCAAAGTGGCCTTCTTTGCTACAGGACTGGACAGAAGGAGAGACACCAGGAAATATAAGAGAAGAAACCACTCCCCGTCTTTGTCCACTAGCATCACAGATTGCTTATCTTCCAACAGGAAAGGGAGTGCAGTTTCCAAATGAGCTCCGAACAAACAGAAACCAATCACAGCCAGGCCCCTTACAAACCCAGAGAAGCCTTTACATCGTAAGGCTTATTTACCCACATCCCGGTGGATGGAGGGAGAAATAAATTCTACTGTATTCTGTAGCTGACCTGATGATGGGTCCACACAAAATTTTATTTCATCAAGTTACAACTAAATACAAGGAGATACAGGTCCTAATTTATAGACATCCTGGCATCTCTTTAGCATTGGATGGATGTAGTTTAGAAACTGATGTTATAATAAAAAAAAACAGCACACCAAACTTCTACTTCTCTTTGAGAGACTCAATGATTTAGAAAGTTGGCTTTGAAAATACTCTCAAATATTAGATCATATTAAAAGTGGTTCATTTGCCTGGCAGGTGTGGCTCAGTGGTTGAACACTGACCTATGAACCAGGTGGTCACTGTGCGATTCCCTGTCAGGGCACATGCCCGGGTTGCCGGCTTAATCCCCCGTAGGGGCTATGTAGGAGGCAGCCAATCAGTGATTCTCATCGTTGATGTTTCTGTCTCTCTCTCCCTCTCCCTTCCTCTCTGAAATCAATAAAAATATATATTTTTTAAATGGTTCATTTTAGGTGTTATCATTTTTAGTATTATGATTACATATATTTTAAAGTAAGTCCTTATCTTTGAAAGACACATACCAAAATATTCACAGATAAAATAAAACGAGGTCTGAGATTTGTTTCAAAATAATACCAGAGGAAGGAAAGTGGGTGGGGAAACAGACAGAGCAGAGCTGGCCATGAGTAGATAACTGCTGAAGCTGGGTGATGGGCCCATGGAAGCTCATTAAACTACGTGCTCTCCTTTGTACATGTTTGACATTTCCCCTCATAAGATGACTTTTTAAAAAAGCTATTTAAGACAAGTCATTTTCCCTCATGAAATGTAAGAAGTTACCTGGAGGTGAAGACTTCGCCTTTCCAGTCCTGCCGTGGGTGCTCCTGGATGATGTCCTGGGTCAGAGGTGTGTTCTGCCGTGGGGATTTGGAATGGGGCAGGGTGCCCGCGTGACTGAAGCTATCACAGGACCTGATGGGAGGAGGGCCTTTCTTCTTCCGTGGAAGGGTGCCGTGTATAGACACGTCCTGATAGGCATCTGTGCGGTGATCGGCGAGAGGAGACTTGCTGCTCAGAAGGTCCATGGACGAGGCCAGAGGAAACTGGTGATTCACCGACATGTTTCTGGGAAGGCTTGCGAATTTCCCCGCAGCCATGATTCTCTAAAGGGAAATGAAAGGAGTGAAGGTATAAATTGAAGATAATCCCAAGAACTGGCTTCCCGCTGACGAGAGGAAATGGAAATATACCACGTAACACAAGAAAATGTCCAGGGCATTACAAGATAAACACTGAATGGCACTACTAGTGAAATTTAATACAAACAGGAAGTTTACTCATGTCCTTTTTTGATATCACAGAGGAATTCTCCTGGGTTGGCAGCAGGTCGGCCAATGGAAAAGGGCAAACACACTTCAGAGACTCTGGAGGCACATGAGCTGTTTTATTATTTCAGGTGACTGAAGCTGGTGGAAATGCATGACTAACGAAAAGATTATTGAGGAGGGACTCAAGGTTTCAGTGACAAGTGCGTTAGAGAAAATGTTGTAGATCCATTGGATAATGAGCTCACGTTTTCCTACCACCCTGGACACGATAAGAACAGGCGGAGATTGTTGGAATTCCTCAGCTGCTGGAACTCCTTCAGTGCCAGACCAGCCCCTCAGTTGTGCTACCCACAGCAACGGGGCAATTTTTCTGTCAGCGACCTGGTGCTTATCAATAAATCAATGTGCTCTAATTAACGAAGACAGGCCAGGGTCAGGGGTCAGGAGATGGGCCACTCCTCCCTACATCAGTGGGCTCAGCTGCAGAGGGAAGCCACTGAGGTGGGGGCTCCATGTACACTGTCCCCCAGGGAGAGGGGTCAGGAACCTGCCTGCCACCAGCAGGGTTAAGCAATGAGCATGGGTGTCTGCACAGTCAGGGAAGAGTGGGAAGGGAAGAGAAAAATAAAAAGGGGGGTATGGAAAGAAAAGGAAAATGATACCGGAGGTTATACACAAAAGCAGCCCTGACAACTGTTCCCAGCTTTGACCACTAGTAAAAATGTTCACCCTGAGAGAGTCAGCACCCCCAACGCCCCCAAAACAAACAATGGTTTTGACCTAAGCCAAATTATGGGACATTTTTAAAGCCGACGTTTGAGGAAAGGAAACACAGGCCTGAATGAAAATTAGGGCCAGTCCCTAGAGACCTAAGGACACAGACTGTGTCCCACTAGCCATGCCATCAGATGGGTGTGGACGACAGCAGCAGGGCTAAGCCCGATGCACGGGCCTCTGCAAGGCTGGTCCACAGAGCATCCCCTTGCTCTGCAGTCTCCTCTCAAACCCTGGAGCCCCCGCTCTGCACAGACACCTCTTCCCACAGCTCTGAGTGAACATCGTCACTTAATAGAACCTCTGCAGAGTCAGTTCCACAAAGGAATTGGGGATTTGGGACATGGCTTGATGACAACCAAGAACACAGCCCTCCAGAATCTCCCAGTGCAAGAGATAAAGGGGCAGACTGTGCAAAGAAGACAACTGACAACAAAAACACAGGATCCACGGCTTCTGCGTGCAACAGAGAGAAGCACGTGAGTGTTGGGGGCTGTGGAAGGAGACCCCTCACTCAATCTATGTAATCCTAACCCTGGCCTCGGTTCTTTGCTAAACCTGGTAATTCTGGGACTTGTCTGCTCCATGTCTAATTAGGACCACACACAAGGCCTGGCTCATAGCGGGTGCAGAACAATAGAATGGTGCGGGCCCTTCCCGTGGGGGCCCCGCCCGGGGCTGACTGGTGCCTGGCACACTGTCAGCACTTGCTCAACATTCATCATCATTATTAAAAAAGAAACCAAACTCCCTAGCCCTCCCTGCCTGACCACCAGTGATGTAAGCTGACAAGGATTCCCTCACCCTACACACAGACCCCACAGCTGTGAACGCTCACCTGTCGGAGCTATCAGCGCCTTCTTTCTCCAGACAGGCCTGCCTCATGTCAAAGAGCCTTGTGGGGAGGCCCGAGCACCCACAGAACCTCTGTGTGCAAAGGGCCACGCTGTCGGCCAACTCTATTTCCAGGCTAGTATGATGGGCAAAAGCTGCCCTGGCTCCAGTGTTCCTGGCAGCCTGCTTCCTCTCTGCCTACCCAAGACCCATCTAGATTTCAAGATTGGGCCAAAGTGTTCTAGAATGCCCCACACTCCGTTTATTCTCGGCTACAGAGGGATATTAACACCTGCCCTTTCTACTTTCAATTCAACAAACATGTAAGTGCCTACTCCTTATAAGATACTCAGAAAAACAAAGAGTCGTAAGCCCCAGGCCCTGAGAGAGAATAATATAGGGACATCAACAGGGACTCATCAATAGGGGCCCTTAACATGCTGAAGGGAAGAACAGTTACTTTTTTATTAAATTAATTGGGAGACATTGGTTAGTAAAATTATATACTTTTCATTTCTATGATACATCATCTGTATATTAAATTGTGTGTTTACCACCGAAAGTCAAATCTTCTTCTGTCACCATATATTTGACCCCCTTTACCCTTTACCGTTCCCTCACCCATTGGTAACCACCATACTATTGTCTGTGTCTATGAGTTTTTGTTTGTCCATTTCTTGCTTTCTGTTTTATTTTAAACAATTTTTCTTGATTTCAGAGAGGAAGGGAGAGGGAGAGAGATAAGAACATCATTGATGAAAGAGATCATTGATCGACTGCCTCCTGCATGCCCCCTACTGGGGATCAAGCCCCCAACCTGGGCATGTGCCCTAACCTGGAATTGAACTGTGACCTCCTGGTTCATAGGTCAAAGCTCAACCATTGAGCCACACTGGCTGGACTATTGCTTTCTGTTTTATATCCCACATAGGAATGAAATCATATGAAGAACAATTAATTTTGATGAAAGGATTCAAGGAGGATCTCAGAAAGGACCTCAATGAAGAGGAAGGATTTTGAAAGGTGGAAAATTGTAAGGAAAAGCCTTCCAAGCGGATGCTATAAGGGCAGATGCAGAGGCAGGAAGTGCCCCACAGGCTCAGGAAACTGCCAGTCGCATGGTGGCACTGGAGCGGAGAGGACGAGAAGCATCTTCTGGAACAAGCACAGCTTAGGGCCAGATGTTGATTCTCAAAGGCTTTGTCAAGGTGTCTGGACTTGACAGTAAGTTCTGGGGAAGATCTGGAAGGGAAGGACAGATTCCAGCCTGTGGCTGGTAATTCTGAAGGAGGGGAGAGGAGAGAGGCAGAGAGGTCAGTCCAGCTGATGGCAACAAGCCAGCAAGGAACAATGAAGAACTTGGCCTGGGGCAGTGGCCAGGGGAAGGGAAAAGAGGGGCAGAGTGAAGAGCTGGGAGCTCAAGGCCTCTGGCTGGGGGGCCACAGCCATAGAACGATGGTGTGGTGCTGTCACACCCCAACGAAGAAGGGGCCCCCGCAGAAAGGTGGGTAACAAGCTTACCACTGGAGCTTGTCTGTGTGAGGTCCCAGTAGGACAGTTTGGTCTAGGAGGGTAGATACTGGCATGTGCAGTTAGGAGCCAGGATAGTATGTAGATTTTTAAGAGTCATCAACATAAAGGGAATATTTAAACCAGAGAGTAGATCCCTTAGCTTGTTATTATCAGATGTGATAACAGATGTGAAAGTACCTCTTACAATATCCATGAATTACATTCCTACTCTCTCTCCCCGTGGCTGCTTCAAGCCTGTAAGGACCAAAGCAAGGAATGAGTTCTGAAACCGTACAGTGGTGGTCCTTAACCTAGCTGCACATTAAGAAGCCTCCAGAAAGCTTTTAAAATCCCAACACCCTGCTGTGAACCAGACCAGTGGAATCAGAATCTCAGTGGTAGGGCCCTGGCAGCAGTCTCCCTCCACATTGTCCAACGTGGAGGCAGGGCTGACAGCCACTGGATACGTGAGTCTCTTGGGTACAGAGCAACTTATACTCAGATTTTTTTTTTTTTACCCGGATGACAGAGGAGAATGACAATGAAGAAGTAGCATTCAGTCAACAGAAACATTCATTCATTCTTCTATTTAACACTCATTTATGTGGTGAGCACTGTGCCAGGTGTGGAGACAGCGTCAACTATCCTCATGAGGTTACTACTCCATGGAGGAAGCAATGACCATTGTTGGTGATCCCCAGTGCTGTGGGGGCACATAAAGTGGGGAACGGGCTCTAGCGGCCCTGGAAAAGCTTCCGTGAGGAAGGGATGCTGACCTGAGGATGTAAAGCAGAGGTTAACAACTGGAAGGAGAAGATCATCCAAGCTGAAGTTTCCAGAGAGTTCTCAGCTGCAGACAAATTGAAAAATCACAGGCCAAGCTCTCCTTCACAACTCCCTGCCTCTAAATTGGAACTCTTCCCCATTAAAATACAGCCTTGTCCTGTGTGTAGTCACTTGGAAAGATTGGCTCAACCCTGGGCCCTGTGACAAGTTTGAATCAATCCAATGGTGGGGGAGGTGGGCCCAGCTGGGAAACATAGCCTTGAAAATAAAACAAAATAAAAGTGGGGCAGGGGATGTATGGGTGGGAGATGCTCATTTGCAACCTTTGGGTTGCTCTATTTCTTACTTGAGCTTTATTTACTTTTAATTTTTCCAGACTCCAGGAACCCAGGGGGAAATCCAAGGGATGGAAGTGCATGGTGTGTACTTTGAATCTAGGTTCAAGGTTGAGTACTTTCCATTTTGACAGAGAAGCCACTTACCCCATCTGACCACTAGGCAGAATCTCAGCGTGTTATGTGTAAATGGGATCTCAGAGAATCAAGCCCCTTCCTTTTTCCAGATAAGCAAATAAATGTTCACTCATTCAATATATATTCTCTGAAGGTTTACAATGTACCAAGGCTGAGGATATAATAAACTAGACAAGGTACTGCTCTTACAGAGCCTACTGTGATGGGGAAGTCCAACCAACACAGATAAGAAAACAAACTAGGTCATATCCCAGTCACAAGGGCACTAAAGAACGCAAAACAGGGTGAAATGATAGAATATCCTGGCTGGGGATGGGTAGCTATTTCAGATTAGGATGGTCTGGAAAGGCCTCTCTGAAAAGGAATAATGACATGAAACTTGAAAGAAAAGAAAAGAAGAGAGAGAGAGAGAGACAGAGAGAGAGAGAGAGAGAGAGAGAGAGAGAGAGAGAGAGAGAGAGAGAGAGAGAATGAATGGTTCCAATGAAGGGAAGAGCAGAATGGAGTTGCAGGCGGGGATTCTGCAAATGTGAAGGCATGAGGTGGGAACACGTGGTTGGAAGAGCACTGAGGAGACCAAAGTCCAGTCTCCAGCCTCTGGCTCCATGTTTTCTCCACTTGGAGATGTTTCTGTCTTGATGTTTCTAGTCATGTTTCTATGTGCTTCTTATAGCCTATTTGATTTTTAAAAATCAAACATGGTCTGACTCAGAACCTAGGCTTGCTTTCGAGTCAGACACTCAAATCCCTATTCTGCCACTGACTTACTAGCTGTATAGCCTGGGACAAGCTACTCAACTTCTCTGAGTTTCTCATTTGTAAAAACGAATTAACAATAACTATTTCATGGGGTTGTTGTGGAAAGCAAATGTGGCCGTGTATGGAAAGCCCTGACACAGAGCAAGCACTCAATAAATAGCAGGTCTCCTCCAGGCAGGGCAGGGGCCATGTCTGTCTTGCTTGTCATGGTATCTCTAGTACAATAAGAGTTCACAAACGAAGCCACCACTTCTGGGGAAGCCTGGGCAGGAAGGACGAGGAGGGAAATATTTTAACCTGAAGTGATAGATGGAAACACACCAAACCAAGCAGGACGTAGACCAGTGATGGTGAACCTATGACACGTGTGTAGGGGTGACACGCGAACTCATTTTTTTGGTTGATTTTTCTTTGTTAAATGGCATTTAAATATATAAAATAAATATCAAAAATAGAAATCTTTGTTTTACTATGGTTGCAAAGATCAAGAAATTTCTATATGTGACACGGCACCAGAGTTAAGTTAGGGTTTTTCAAAATGCTGACACGCTGAGCTCAAAAGGTTCGCCATCACTGACGTAGACAGACACACACACAGGCACACCAAGCGAGCGAGCATGCAGTCTTTAAAAGAAAAGCCCAGGGGAGACTTTGGCCACCAGACTTCACCTCTCTCCATTGTGCAAGTAAACAGACGTAGTGTCCTGACACAGCCTGATGCTAGATCTTGAGATTTAGTCATGCACCATATAATGACAGTTCAGCCAGTGATGGGCCACATACACCACAGTGTTCCCATAAGATTATAATGGAGCTAAAAAATCCCTATCGCCCAGTGATGTCGTAGCCATCATCATGCAACACGTTACTCACATGCTTATGTTGATCCCGTGTAAACAGACCTACTGTTCTGCCAGTCATATAAAAGTATAGAACACACAATTATGTGCTACAATGTTAAAGTGTACTCTTTCCACTTATTAAAAACCTAAATTTGCTGTAAAACAGTATACCATGTTACACCAGCGTAGCCTATACATCTCGTGCTTACTCCGTCTCTTGATTACATCATCTTCTCGTGCGCTTGGTTTAATCTTGTGTTGTTTTATAAATTTAGTGTCGCCTCAGTGTACAGTGTTTTTAAATCAACAGTTGTGCACAGTAATGTCCTAAGCCTTCACATTCATTCACCAGTCACTCACTGGCTCGCCCAGAACAACTTCAGTCCTGCAAGCTCCATTCATGGCAAGGACAGGGCACTTCCATGAAAGGCGGATCATTTTTTATACTGTATTTTTACTGTACCTTTCCTCTCTTTAGATACATAAATACTTAACTTTTTGTTACAATTGCCTATAGTATTCGGGACAGTAACATGCTGTATAGGTTTGCAGTCTAGGAGCAACAGGCTATTCTATACAGCCAAGGTGTAAAGTAGGCTATACCATATAGGTTTGTGTAAGTGCATTATATGATGTTCCCACAATGATAAAATCACCTAACAGTGCATTTCCCAGAACGCATCCCTGTCAGGTAGTGCATGACTATACAAAGGTCAAACACTCTATATCTTGATATGAAAATGAGACGCATGTGAATGTTCAAAGAGCTGAAATCTCAGTAGGGACATGAGCAAGCCTGACAAGCTCCCAACCTATCTGGCTGTGCTTTGAAATACTTGTAAATAGCAGCCTGACTCACTTGCTTTACCACGATGTGTCAAAGAAGCTGATGATCACATGGAATCAAGGCAGAGATAAGCAGCTCACATACTTGGCTTTTTCTATTTTACTCTATGAGAGAATTCCAAGTCAAACTCATAGATGGTCATCTGATATGGGCTTTAAGAAATATATATATATATATATTTCATTCTTACCTGAGAATATTTTTCCATTGCTTTTTCAGAGAGAGTGGAAGGGATGGAGAGAGAAAAACATAGATGTGAGAGAGACAAATCAACTGGTTGCCTCCTGTAGGTGCCCCCACGAGGGGCAGGGAGCGAACCCGTAACCCAGATACATGCCCTTGGCTGGGAATCGAACCCGACCCTTTGGTGTGTGGGCTGACACTCTAACCCCTGAGCACACTGGCCAGGACCAGAATTGTGTATATTTTAAACTCTGGAAATGAAACTGCCTTCCACTGCCTTATTATGACCTTGGCAGAGAATTTACAATTTGGATATGTACTTTTATATCTTCTCTGCAGAGTCAGAGGAGATGGGACCGCACAGATAAAGGGCTTAGCCACCTGATAGGAAGTTTGCAGGGGCTTAAATATTAAGAGTATGCCTTTATTTTTGAAGTAAACTCAATGAAGTCCAGCCAAATGATTGAAGTATGAATAATTCTCCCCTGGATTGTATTTCAAGCACCACAGCACAGAATTTACATGATAAGGTTAGGATTAGCACTGGACAAGCAGTCCTTTCTATATGAACTGGGGGAGATCAAGATCTCGGTTAGTCATCCTGGAAATGTCAGGCTTAGCAGCAGTTCGGAGCACGTTGCAGTGAGGGTGGGGGAGCCCTTGGCCTGGCAAGTCATTTACTTTATGTACCACATCCCCCCTTACCACCGCGTGCCCTGTGGCTTCTCCTGATCTACTGGGAGCCCTTTCCCACCTCAGACCCCGCTCTGCTGCGCCCAGCCCCCAGCACCGAGGACTCCCTCTCTTTCATCGCCTCTTAGATACCAAATTAGGAAAGGACTTTCGAAAACCCCACACCCTATACACTTCGGATTGTCGACTCTCCTAGCGAAAAAACTTACCCGCGATGAAAACTACATCCACACCATAGATAATGAGACCCTGCTGAAGGATAACTTGTGCATTTTTTGTTTTGCTGCCGCGGTTGGGAACCTCTCCCCGAGAAGGAGCGCCTGGTACACGGTGTGAGTTGGTCAGTGGAGTAATCAGCATGAGCATATGCT
>NW_005871268.1:2148359-2157508 GCF_000147115.1 Myotis lucifugus | reverse complement strand
CCTGGCGGACCCCCTGCGACTTTTACATGCGGTGACCTCGCCTTGCACTCCTCTGCCGGGAATTTTTAGAGTTTAGCTCTCCCGGTATTCCCCCCAGAAGCCAGTCCTCAAGTGTAGAGAGACCACTTCCTCACTGTACCCCTCTGGGTAGACAGCCCCGCCTAACTCACTCCTCCCCCTTCCCCGCGTTATTTAATTACCCAGCAGATCGGCTTTGTTCGACTGCAGACACCTGGCTGGCTTGCAGTTGAAAAGCCTTTGATGGGATAAAGATCCAGGTAACCACAAATAAGCAAGCCATGAGAGCAGGCAAATCCATCACACCCGCCTGGATATGTGGAAAGCTAGGTGGGAGGTAGAAGTGGTACTAGGTGGCTTGGTGGGGTGAAAAATTAGAGCCAGCTGGAGGACTTCCATATCAGACACCAACACCTATCATAAAGCTATTGAAATAGTAATTGGCAACAAGGATATACTCTCTGACCAATAGAACAGAGAGTTCACCCACTTCTAGGACTATATCCCCAGAAACTAGAAACACCAATCAGGAAGGATATATGCACCCCTATGATCATAGCAGCACAATATACAGTAGCTAAGATTTGGAAACAGCCTAAGATGAGTAGATTAGAGAACAGTGGTACATCTACACAATGGAATACTATGCTGCTATAAAAAAGAAGGAACTTTTACCATTTGCAACAGCATGGATGGAACTGGAGAGCATTATGCTAAGCGAAATAAGCCAGTCAGAGAAAGATAAATATCACATGATCTCACTCATATGTGGGATATAATGATCAACATAATTTGATGAACAAGAATAGATCCAGAGACAAATGGCAGGGGAGGTGGGGTGGTTAGAGAGCAACCAAAGGACTTGTATGCATGCATATTAGCGTAACCAATGGACACAGGCACTGGGGTGGTGGGGGCTTGCCGAGGATGGGAATAGCTGGGGGGGGGGATGGGGGGGATTCAAGCAGGGAAAAAGGAGACATATGTAAAACTTTAGACAATAAATAAAATTAAGAGTTTGTTTTTTAAAAAAAGAACAGAGTTCAGAAACAGATCTACATTTTGTGTCCTTGACGTATGTCAAAGATGCTGTTGTGATGCATTGGGAAAGGATGGTCTATCTTTTCAGTAAATGATGCTGGATCAACTAGAACGCCCACATGGAGAAAAAAGGAGAAGCTCGACCCCTACCGCATACCATACCAAAAAATCAATTCCAGATGGATTTCAAATCTACATGTAAAAGGTAAAACAATGAAACGATCGAAAATAAATATAAAAAAATATCTTCATGACCTTGAGGTAGGCAAAGACTTTTAAAGCACAAATAGTACTAACTATAAAGGGAAAAAAAAACAGATCATTGGACAACATTTAGATTAAGAACTCCTGTTCATCAAGACACCATCAGTGAAAAGGCAAGCCACCAAGTGAGAAAAGATAATTGCAACATATATCCAAAACAGAACTTGTATGCAGAATATATAAAGAACACTTACAAATCAGCAAGAACAAGGCAGAAAGTCCAATTGAAATTGCCAGAATATTTCAACAGGCATTTCTCAAGAGGAAGAAGTTGGATTTTTTTAAAAAGCCAACAAAGATATGAAAAAGTCCCCAATTATCAATCATCCCAGAAATGCACATTTAAGTTATAATGTGCTTTCACGCACCAAACTGGCTAAAATTTAGAGAACTTGCATAACACTTTAGAAACCTGCTTCGCATTATCTACTAATACCAGATTAACAGGTAGCCTGTGACTCTATAGCAGTGGTTCTCAACCTGTGGGTCGCAACCCCTTTGGTGGTCGAACGACCTTTTCAGAGGGGTTGCCTAAGACCATCCTGCATATCAGATATTTACATTATGATTCATAACAGTAGCAACATTACAGTTATGAAGTAGCAACGAAAATAATTTTATGGTTGGGAGTGACAACATGAGCAACTATATTTAAAGGGCCAGAAGGTTGAGAACCACTGCTCTATAGTAACAATTCCATCCCTAGGTATATACCCAATAGAGATGTATGCACATATTCTCCAAAAGACATGTTCAAAAATGTTTATAGCACCTCTCTTTGTAACAGCCCAAAAGAAAGAACCTAAATGTCCATCTACAGAAGAGAAATAAGTTGTGTGGAATACTATCCTATATAATAAAAGGGTAATATACAAATTGACCCTAACAGCAGAATGACCAGAACGACCGCTGAACCAGTCACTATGAGATGCACTGACCACTTCTTGGTCCCTTTCCCCGGCCAGCACGCTCCAATCGCCTGATGGCCACCCGTGGCGGGGGCAGGGCCGGCAAGCAGGTGGGAACAGCCGACGTCTCAGTCCCTTCCCCCGGCCGTCAGGCACCGATCACCCAATGGCGAGCAGGGAACCGAGGATGGGTGGTGGCGGGGGGCAGGGCCAGCTGCGGGCAGCTGGGGAAGGTGGCCCTGATCGCAGGCCAGGCATAAGGACTGAACCCGCACACAAATTTCATGCGCTGGGCCTCTAGTATGGTAATAAAAATGAATGAACTACATCTACACTCAACAAGATGCACAACTGTCACAAATGTGATGTTGAGTGAAAGAAGCTGGACACAAATGGGTACATATCTATGATGTTAAAGGTGAAAATAGTGGTTGTCTTGAAGGGGTCATAGTGATGGAAAGGGAACCCTGAGGGGGTTCTAGGTGCTGGTACTACAGTTGTACCTCGAAAATATTGTGGGCTTGGTTCCAGACCACCACAATACAGTGAGTATCACAAAAAAGTAAGCCATCATCTTTTTGCTGGTGGAGGGTCTTGCCTCCAATTTGTAAAAGCAAACAAACAAAAAAACACCCACACATCTTTGAAGCAATAAAGTGAAGTACAATAAAATGAGATCTGCCTGTATTCTATTTCTTGATCCAAGTGCTGGTTCCATAGAAGTGCCCTATTTTATAAAAGTTAGCTGTCCCTCACTTTATAAAAATGTAATTGGTTTGCACTGCTCTGCATGTATGTTTTACTCTAATAAAAAATTTCTAAATTGTGCCATGTTGAGTATAATTTATATCATTTTCATTCCCTGAGGAAGAGCTGTTGGCAAGTCTGCAAGCTTCTAAGTGCATCATACTTAAGAATGAGTTTCTACATTTTCCTCGTGAGTATTTTTGTAGCTTGGTTTTTGTCTTCCCTATCTCATTAGAAGCACAAACTTTTTATTTTTGTTGGATTTTCCCAAAGTGCCTAGTGCAGTGAATGTCAAACAGGCCAACTGGTACATGTATTTATAAACCGAATTGCCAGAAATGCACTTACTGACTTTCTGCTATTCTGGGGTGTCACTGATAACAGTGGTAAAACTTACTTTGGCTGTTCTTGATTTTCAAAATTCCCTGATGCACCTACTTCATGGTGGGTGCATCGTGGGGAAGTAGCAATAAAGAACGACCAGGAGACAACTCACACCCAGAGAAACCGTGGGCAATCACTGTTCCTCTCAATCCTTCTGTTTCCTCATGAGTGAGTGGGTGAATAACTGTGAGGAGGCAAGAAAATAACGAATATGAAAGTGCCTAGCATAGGGTAGTTACCAGTAACTGTTACTGGAATTGATGACACATTTCATTATTTGTCTTTATAATACCCCTGTGAGATAAGAAGCATCTTTATGCCCATTTATATGGGAGGAAACAGACTCAGAAAGATTAAGTAACTTCAACCATAAATTCATTCAACAAATATTTCTTGCATGTCTATTATGTGTCAAGACCCATAGCTAGTGAGCAGCAGAGTCAGAATTTGAGCCAGGTATTTTTAACTTTGAGTTCAATGGTATTTTCACTCCATCACAATTACTTTCACATTTGTTTCCCAAGTGCCCAGCACATAGTAGGTACCCAATAAATTAATAGGTGTATTTTAATATAATCTTTGGATTAGGGAATATTAAGTACCAAAATGACCAGGTTGTTACCAAAGATTCACAACTTGAAATATAAACGTATAACAGTAAGAAGTCCCCCTCTTAACTCTGTCTCCCATCTGACCAATCCCTTCCCATTATAGGTAACAACTGCTATTAATATTGTGTATGCCTACCAGAGTTTTCCTATGTGTATGTGTGTTACTTCCCCATCCCTACACAAAAAGTAACATAGTAGTATTGTACCTGTAGTTCTACATTTTGCTTTTCTTTCACATATTGGAGATTTTCTCATATTAAATGCATGCTATTCCTTTGAAGAGATGTACTATAATTTATTCAATCAGTGTCCTATTGATGGACATTCAGGTTGTTTTCAGTCTTTTCCTACTACAAATAATACTTGTACATATGTCATTGGTGTGTGCAAGTATATCTGTAGGAGAAATTTCCAGAGACAAGATTGCTGTCAAAGGGTATATACTTTCGAAATTTTGGTATATAGTGCCAAATTGCCTTCTATAGGGATTGTATCAATTTATACTCCCCAGCAATATAAGAAAATGCCTATTTCCCCATACCCTGGCCAGAATGTATTATGAAACCTTTGATTTTTTTTGTCAACCTGATAAGTAAAATGAATTTTAGTGCAATTTTAATTCACATTTCTCTTATAAGTGAAGCAGCTCATCTTTTCATGGTCAGTAGCCATTTGCTTTTCCTTTTTGGAATTCGTACTTCCATTTTTCTATCCATTTGTAGTTCTTTTTGTATCAATTTTCTAGGATCTCCTTTTATATTAGGAAGCTCAGCACTTGGTGGTATGAGCTGCAAATTTTTTTTCAGTGATAACATTAAAGAAAAGAAGTGAAAAATGCAAAGCACTGTTATTTTAGGAAGTTCATTCTGGAAGCCACGTAGAATGAAATAGAGAAGTGAGAGCCAACGCAGGACACTGACTGGAAGACCATGGCAATTGTCGCATGACAAGGGCTTGACTGGCTGGTGACAGTAGGAATGGAAGGACTAAAATGACCAGGTTATTACCAAGGACTAATTAGCAAGAGTTAATAATTAGCAATGATAAAGATGACAATAACAGTAGCTAGCAACAACAAGCCACATACTCTGCTAAGTGCTTTATTAGCTTTAAGCCATGAGTTAGCTGGGACTACTATTGCCCCCACTTCACAAATGAGAAAAGTGAGTTATGGCAGTTAAGGAACTTACTCAGATTCACACTAGATGTAAGTGGCAGGACCAAGGCTAACCCCGGGTCTATCCGACCCCAGCGGCCTGGCAGGGTGAAGGCAATTGATCAAAGGTCTGCCGTCTAAGTGTCTGAGTAATGCCTGGCTTGATGACAGGGATAGGAGCCAGGGAACAGCTGCCTCTGTGACTAGAGAGCAACAGACTCTCCTTTAGGTACATTGAGCATTTTTTACAGCCTTTCGTGTACACGATTACTTTTCCCACAATGTCTCTGTGAGTTGAAGGAAGTGGTATATCCCCATTTTATTGGTGAGAAGACTGAGGCACCATGAAATGAAATAACCAGTCCCAGCTTAGAAGTCCTGTTCTCTGGGAAACCTTCCCTGAAATGCAGAGCAGGTCACATACTTCAGTTATATGTGCCTTACAGCCTCCTTTCTTTCCGGGCATTTGTCACAGTTCTGTTACACATTTATATCTGTTCTTTCCTTTTAATTTCTGTTGCTCTATAGACTCTAAGATCCATATCTGGTTTTGCTTTTGCTTTGTTCCTAGTTTGGGGCCTGGCACATTATTTGCAGTTAGTTCGTATTTATTGGATGACTGAATGAATGAATGTATGAATGAACGCCAGGCTTTTAGACCCTTTGCCCTCTTATCTTTGTTCTAGAGGCCCAGCACACGAAATCGTGCACAGATAGCTCGCTGCCCCGCCTGATGCCGCTTGTCACCCCACCCGCCACCGCTCACGGGGAGGGTGGGGGGAGGAACCAAGAGGTGGTCAATGCTCCTCATAGCGACTGGTCAAGCAGTCGTTATGGTCGTTATGCCTATGGTCCCTGGCCTTTTATTATATAAGATCATAACACAGAGCTCCCTATAAGCTAAATAAATATAATGCCATGGATGTGGGCTGTGCTATAAAGAATTTTATGATTCAAATCTCTTTAAGCCAGCTTTCATATTAATGCTTAAACAGCAAAACCCTGGGCCACTTCAGCCAAAGGGACATATGAAAAGACAACATAATCAGTGATATGGAGTTGATGGCTTTTGGGCAGTGCAAGAGGCCTTGTCAGGGATCAACCTCATGTTAATCCCCTCCTGCCACAAAGTAATTTGTTGAGTCCCACCCGGTAATATCACTAGTTAACATGCGGAAGGGGAGGCATTGGGCAAAATGCACTTTAAGGAAGAGTAGCTTTTCAAATTCCAGGTTTGCCCAGACCTAAATGATAACAGGCCAGTCAAACCCTTGTCACATGACATTGCCATGGTCTTCTAGTCAGTGTCCTACCTTGGCTCTCGCTTCTCTATTTCATTCTACATGGCTTCCAGATGTTTAAGCTATAATCGATGAAGACCAAACAGAAAATCTGAACTTCAACAATTGTAGACAGAGAAACTGAGAATTCCCTGAAGTTAATATGTAATATACCACTGATATAAAAAGCTGGCTGCTCTAATGTGGACCATAGAAGCAAATGTTACAGTAGTTTTGAGAGCCTTACCCTCTAGGTGCCTGCTCTGTGAAGAGCTAGCCAGGGACTTGGTCATGGGAATCCCCAGTCTACCAAGCAGGGAAATCAACCCAACTTCCTAAATGCCTTATGAGTGCTGGCATATCAGCTAGAGAAGTCATTGTAGGAGGGCTACAGCTGGATAGAACCTCGATAAACATTTACTGAATGAATGAATGAATGAATGAATGAATGAATAAGAGATGGTGTTCTTGACAACACAGGCTCACTTTCGACACAGGTGCACCTCAACCTGATGGTCTACATCTAAACAACCCGTTTCAGGGTTTGCTTTTATCACCAAACTCTGGACCCTTGGTCCCCCATTACTTCCTTAATCGGATGACCAGATATTCACTGTTCAACAATTGGAAGAAAATACTCCAAAATGTCCCTGGATAGTTATGGAATTCCATATTATTTTCATTTCCTTGTGGACACAGTTCTTTTTATTTTGTTTAGTGAGCATGCATTATTTCATTATTAAAAACATCACTTAAAGAACAAAGTCCTTGAGGCCCTACTATATGGGAAGCATCGCTAGCCTAAGGAGACATGAAGGCGAGTCCATCATCGGGAACATACTAGTACATCCTTGAGGAGAACATAGCATAGATACAAAGTGAGAGGAGGACTGGCTGCAGCAGAGGCCCCTGTGCCGGGGGAATGCAGAGAAGGGAGTGATTAAAAGTATTAGGAGACAGACTATTGATGCTGCTGAAAATAAAGGAGAGGGAGGAGTTTTTTGTGTTTTGGGAGGGGGGGGGCCGGGGCGGGGGAGAGAAGCTTTACTATGGAAATGAAGAGAGGAAACAAATGTATGCAAACCTAGCGCCATGGCCACCTGCTGCCATCTTGAGTTAGACCAGGAAAGGGTTCAGGCTGCCCCAGAAGGGGGTGGAGGTGAGCCACCAGCAGTACTGTTCTAGCGCAGAGGAAGGAACCTGGGCAGCTGCAGGAAATGAAGGGAACACGAAGCCTACCAGCTCCCTTACATGGGAGGAGCCAGGCTGAGAAGAAAACCTAACAGGCTCGGATGTACTCACTCAACCTTTGAGAGCAGACTTGGCTTTCCAGTCAAAGACAGCGACTTTCAACCGGTGTGTCACAAGAATTTTAAAAACAAACAGGATCGAAGATGGCGGCATAGGTAAACACCGGAGACTGCTGCCGCAAACAACCACTTCAAAAATACAACTAAAAGATGGAACGGACATCAACCAGAACCACAGGAAGGCTGGCTGAGGAGAGACTCTTCAACTAGAAGGAAAAACAACAGCATTATGAGGCTCAGAGGAGGCGCAGTGTGGAAAATTTAAAGGTACGGTGGTGCGCGCGCAAAGCGGGCTGGTGGCTGAGGGTGCGGTTGTCGTTTTCAATCAGGAGGGAGTCTCAGACTCTGAGCTCCAGATCCGGGTGAGTCTCTAGGGACCCAGACTCAAACCGGAGAAGCGGGACTGTCTGTCTACGGTCCCTCCGAGGTTTGCAGCGGTTGCTGGGACAGAGAGGCAGAGCCTCTGGGGACGGACTGAGAGCAGCCATAACTGCTCCCTCCGCCGCCCTGTTGATCCCGCCCCGCCCAAGCCCTGCGCAGAGCCATTTGCCGGATCGCCTCAGGCAAAGGCTAGATTAGCACCTCCCCAGAGGACAGAAGTTTTCCACACAGCTGATTCTCACAGCCAGTCGGCCTGGTGGTCAAATCCCTCTAGTATTAACTACAACAATTAAGGCTTAACTAGAACAAGACTGCGCACAAAGACCACAAGGGGGTGCACCAAGAAAGCATAAAAGATGCGGAGACAAAAAAACATGACAGAAATGGAGGATATGGAGCTAAAAATCGCAATTTTGAGGGCTTGCAATAAACTTGAGCAGAGCCTCACGAAAACTAATGAGACCCTCGATGCTATGATAAAGAAACTAGAAAGTAAGCATACACGGACTGAAATAAAGAATATTATACCCAATAGCAGACCAGAGGAGCACAAGAATCAAACCAAAGATTTGAAATGAGAAGAAGCAAAAAACACCCAACTGGAAAAGCAAAATGAAAAAAGAATCCGAAAGTGTGAAGATAGTGTAAGGAGCCTCTGGGACAGCTTCAAGCGCACTAATATCAGAATTATAGGAGTGCCAGAAGATGAGAGACAGCAAGATATTGAAAACCTATTTGAAGAAATAATGGCAGAAAACTTCCCCCACCTGGTGAAAGAAATGGACTTACAGGTCCAAGAAGCGCAGAGAACCCCAAACAAAAGGAATCCAAAGAGGACCACACCAAGACACATCATAATTAAAATGCCAAGAGCAAAAGACAAAGAGAGAATCTTAAAAGCAGCAAGAGAAAGAGACTCAATTACCTACAAGGGAATACCCATACGACTGTCAGCTGATTTCTCAACAGAAACTTTGCAGGCCAGAAGGGAATGGCAAGAAATATTCAAAGTGATGAATACCAAGAACCTACAACCAAGATTACTTTAT
>NW_005871268.1:2145828-2148259 GCF_000147115.1 Myotis lucifugus | reverse complement strand
GTGAGAGATTAGAGCATATCTACACTACGGCACACACTATGCAGCTAGTGAGAACAAGGTACCGGCACAGGGAGGTATCTGTGAAATATTGAGTGAAAAAAGCACGTTGCTCCGTGAATGTAAAAATAACAACCATCTATTTACGTGGGATGATGTGTCTACATGTACAAAATGTCTGAGAGAATTTCCTCCCGTTAAACTGTTGGAGGGGTGGGATTGACACGTGAGCAAGAGGGGACTTTCTTTTTCCTTCATGTTATTCTAAACTGCATTTTTCCCCAATGAGCGCTGGTTGCTTTCATAATTAAAAGGCAATTTACATAGTGCTTACTATGAGCTTTATGTTTATTAACGCATTGAACTCCAACGATAGTCCTGTGAGACGGCACGATTCTTACCCTCTTTTATAGATGAGGACATGGTCCCTGCCCAGGCCACACAGTGACATGTAAAGGTGCTGAGCTTTGGACCCAAACCATCTAGCTCAGACTTGTGCCCTTCTTAGTCATTAGGCTGTAGTGCCTCCAAAAGGTGACATTAACGGACGAGTAACCTGCTTCTAGCACCGGACACACCTGCATGTGAATCTCAGCTGTTGCTGATTAGCTGCATGCTTCTTAGTCCGTGTCTGACCTGTAGATCAGCTTCCCCAGCTGTAACATGGGGAGCGATAGTCACATACCTCATGAGACTATTGTGAGGACTACACAAAATGTGTTCAGTCCAGGCCCTGAGTGAGCATTGCTACATACAGACGACTTCCTCTATTGAGATGAAATGGCCAGCCCTTTAATGTGTATAACTTTCACTGGCTGTTTTCTTGGTTGGCTGTTTGGTGCTTCAAGGGTAAGTGGAGGAGGAGGACTTGGAAATAAGCGGGAATTGGCTTAGACCGAGAAAATAGAACACGTTGACGTAACCACCTTCTTCACAGTTTTGCCTGAAACTGGTCCAGTTAAGAGACTAATATTAATAGCATTTATATGGGTTTTTGAAAATTCTGGAGTAAAATATCTCATTTTTAGAATGTGGGTATTAAAGTCCAGGGATTGGCCCAAGGTCACTGAACCAATTAAACGAAGGAGCCAGGACTGAAGTTTAGATTTTCTGATTTCACATTCCACCCTCTTTTCCATGACACACACTGCCTGAGCTGGGGGCGGGATATCAGGCTTGGGAAGCGGTAACTGCTGCCGCTCAGAAGGAAAGCGCTACAGAAATGTTAGGAGGATGGTCCTAATAGTGCCCCCCCCCCACCTCAGGAATGCTCCATCAGTCCACGTGCTGCTGCATCTGCGTCATGGCCACGGCCTCCTCCATACGTTAGAGCTAAACTGATGCACTGACAAGTGTGACAGAGCCCCTCCTGTGGGGACTACGCAGCCCAAGATCAGATTACCCTTCCCTTTCTCTCCAGCTGTTTGTGGTCCTTATCTTCACAAGAGTCATTGTTCTACAAAACAGGACACAGCATCCTGGAGGAGACAGGTGACCTGAGCAGGCAGGTGGCTGCAGGCAGGTGGGAGGGTCCAGAGTGAGCCTTGCTCACTGCTCTGGGCTCCACAGCCCCTTGCCTCTGCCTGATCCTTCCTCACTCTTGACTCAAGGGCACTGGGGGTCTGGGTAGAGCCAAGGAAGGACTGTCTGTCTGTGAGGCTCCTACTGTGCCACCCACTTTCAGGCTCAGTCAGTCGCTACCAGGCAGGGGTCATTACCATTCTCCGGAGAGAAGAGATGACAACCAGAAATGGATCAGAAAGACCCAGCATTCTCAGCCTTTTTTCCAACAAGACACGCACGTTCTCTCGCATGTGAATGCCAGGGGTGTGTGATCTGGGGCATGAGCAGGAGGTGTGATCCCACAACTTTTTCCTTTAGTCAGAGACCCTTTGATTGCTAAAGTGTGGTAATTATTAAATCTGGGGTTACAATGTCCTCTCTACTTTGGTGTAGGCTTGAAAAATGCCATGATAAAAAGTTATTAAAATTTGAAGTAGCCCTTTGGAATGTAAATGTATAAAAGTGGTAGTATACAGTGGGGCCTTGACTTACGAGTGTCCGGACTAACGAGTTTTTTGAGATACCAGCTGTCTCTCGGCCGATTTTTTGCATTGAGTTGATAGAGTAATTTGAGTTAACGAGCTCCTTAACGAGCTCCTTAACGAGCTCGGTCTCGGAACGAATTAAACTCGTAAGTCAAGGCCCCACTGTACTAGAGAATCTTGTATATGTCAGTTTATTTTAAAAATAACTTATTTCCAATCTGTGCTATGGCATTATCAGTATTGAAGTGCTTGTAACACACCTCAATCCCCATCCCAAGAGCAGCTAGAACAGCAAGTTGAGGGCTGGGCGAAGTCATCAACTTGGCCTTTTCCTCCCGCTCCAGCACACACACATTCTCTCTCTCTCTCTCTCTCTCTCTCTCTCT